>NW_026596034.1:36338954-36343741 GCF_907164565.1 Psammomys obesus | reverse complement strand
ACCATCATTACCATCACCATCTTTACCATCACCATCACTACTATCATTGCCATCACCACCATCATTACCATCATGACCATCACCATTACCACCACCATCACCATCACCACCATCATTACCATCACCACCATCATTACCATCACCATCATTACCATCACCACCATCCTCACCATCACCACCATCATTACCATCACCACCATCATTACCATCACCACCATCATTACCATCACCATCACCACCATCATTACCATCACCACCATCACCATCACCACCATCATTACCATCACCACCATTACTATCACCATCACCATCGTCATTATCATCATCATCACTATCACCATCATCACCACCACCCTTCACACTGCCCTGATGGATAGCACTCAGGACACAGGTGGAGATGGTCTATGCACACACACCTTACAGGTTGTGATTGCTAGATACGGGAGTTGACCACTCTGCTTGGCTGGAGAGACATTGCTTTGGTTTGAGCCCCTCTCCTGTACCCGGGCTCTGAGTACTGGGGACAACAGGGTGCAGGATAGCAGGCTGAGGACCACCGACCATCAACACAAGATGACTAATCCAGGGAGGACATTTCACTTTTCAGATGGGAAAGCAAGTCGAGAGGGCAGAAGGTTTGCCCCTGTCAGGAAAGGCTCTGGGCACTCGGGCCTCGGGAATCCAGCCTCTTTGTGTAGACTGCCCCATCCATATTCCTATTTAATGTTGGTTCTCATGGGTGAGTCACCATAAGTCAGGAGCTGAGGAGTGGACAGAGCACTTAGCCAAAGGGATCAGGTGCACACACAAAGGAAACATGAGGCCCCTCCAACTCGACAATTTCACTGTGGTGTGCTGAGCCATTAGGAAGAGAACAGGGCCGTGAAGGAGAGGAAGTGCTGAGACAGAAGGCGGAGTGGAGAAGCAGCTCGGGGTTCCCATTTTGGGCTACAGGGGGGAATCTTCTCAGGGTGCCCCACCCAGAGCCATGTAATCACAATACATGAGGTAGGGTTCTCCAAGACAAATTCCAGTGTTGTCTAAAGGCTCCCTAAGAAGTTTGCCACTCAGTGGTTGGTCTTGCAGGCTGCATAGCCAGCAGTCCTCCCCCTCTTCCTGCCATCTGTCTGTCTGTCTGGAATGCTATCTGTCTCTCACACCGCCTCTCTCTTCTCCCTCTGGAGGCATTCCTTTGTCCTGAGTCCAGGCCTAGAGCCCAGAGCAGAGCAGGGTGGAGGATGGCAGATCTGAGTGACATCTGGCCATGTCTTTCCATCAGCTTGAGGAGTGACATCGACAAGCCACGAAGCCTGGCTCCTCCACCGCCTGGAGCCCTTGGTTGCCTGCCATGGGGTGTCAGTGCTGAGAGAGTGTCTGTCTGCTCAGGAATACACAGGCACACCCTGAGGCCATCCTGCGCAGCACCCATCATGGGGCCAGTGGGCTGAGGTGGACTGTTGCTGCCGAGGCGAGGCTGTGGTGTCCAGCGGGAGCCTGAGGGATGACCTCATCCTCCTGTGTGTCTGTCTGTCTCCCTGGAGGGTGGCTCTCTGCAGGCTGTGGATATCCCTCAGGCACGGGTGTTTGTCCCCTAGACTGCGTGATAGCTTCCTCACAACCGTAACAAGGCTGGAGGGGTTGCAAATCACCGTCATCTCGATTACCACAGACTCGGGGACCCTGTGTCCTAACTTGCGTTAAAGGAGGAATTCCGAAGCAGTGGCTCCGTCATGATTTAAGGAGCGAATCAATCAGCGGGTTTTCTTCCGCTGTCTGCCATGTGTCTAACACTGGTTAGGCATGCAGGGAGGGACGTCAAGCCCCGGCTTGAGCCTGCTGGGAGCTTCCAGCATGAGCGTAATCCGCCACCCGTGGTCATTAACAGGCTCAGCGCGCCTTAGCTTTGGACCAGCAGCCCCGGGTTTACAGGTCGGCCAAGAAAGCATGGAGAGCCCTCAGCTCCTCCCAGAAGACTCTGTGGCTTGGGGTAAACTGTTGCCATTATAGTGGCACCCATGTGGGCCGTGAGAAGCATGACATCACACGGACTGGGCATGTCTACAGGAGTGTGGGCGCAAATTCCTTGATGGGTGGAAGGTGGAGCTTGCCCAGCACCCAGGCGCCATCCCAGCAGCCCAAGGATGACATGAAACTGAGACAGAACAGTGGGCTTGGCAGCCCTGGGTCTCAGAACTGTGTCCCTGAGAAGGCAAGAAAGTAAAGAAGGGTAACCGCCTGCAGGCCTGTGGAGAGTCCAGCTGCCCCGGAGAGTGTGTGAAGAGTGAATGAGTGTGTGCGTGTGTGTGTGTGTGTGTGCATGTGTGTGTCCACAGCTGTGTGTGTGCATGCATGTGCACTGTGTGTGAATTTGTGTATGTTTGTGTGTGAATGTGTGCATGTTTGTGTGTGCATATATGTGCATATGTGTGTGGGTGTGTGTATGTGAGTATGTGTCTGTGTGTATGTGTGTGTGTGCGTGAGTGAGTGAGTGTGTGTATGTGTGTATGTGATCATACAGGAGCCTGACCATGGAGAGTCTGTGGCCCACACCATCAGTCAAGCCCAAAGTTCTCTGTTCACACTCATTCCCATTTTTGCTGCGTAGTTTCCCATCAGAGAAGCTCCCCAAGGACAAGGCATGAGGTTTTTGTGGTGCCTGGTGGCGCGGTGATGGGGACACTGTAACCCCAAACAGAGAGGTGAACGAGAGAGTGAAAGACTGTGGGTGAGCCAGATTAAAAAGGCAGCACGCCCCCCCCCCCCCCCCCGGTTCAGCCCAGTTCCCCAGCAGGAGCCAGGGGCAGAGGGAGAAGAGTTTGTTGGCACGTGAGCAGATCAGCAGACGCCAGCTAGGGGCCAGGGCTGGCTTAGGAACCCAGGGAATCATGGCGATGGGGGCCCTAGCTGTCCCCATCAGAGGTTGGTTAGTACACCTTACCAGCAATGACAGGCATCTGGTATGGAGGACGGGCCACGGGGAAGCTGGTCTTGCCTGGCACTCAGGTGCACTCCATGGAGGTGACAAGTAAAGTGGGGATGGAGGATGGTGGCGGGATGGCAGACAGAGGAGGAGAGGGAGAGGGAGGACCAATCTGAGAACTTTCCAGGCTGAAGAGCAACAGGTGCAAATATCCTGGGGCAGGAGGAAGAGCTACAGGAAGCTAGCGTGTGCAGGGAGGTGGGGGCGCCCATCGTCACCGGGTGAGGCTCAGGTCGTCATCAGAAGTGTGTCTCTGTGTCCCCCTGGGGGCTTCATCTTTATTCTGGAGTCCCGGAGACTGGAGGGGCACCAAGAAACGATAATGGGGGCATTGTGCAAGCCTGCAAGCAAAAGCTACAGGAAGCCCACTGGCCTTGCAGAGGCTCACCGACCCCAAGCTAGGGCAGGGGAGAGCTTGGTCTGGTCAGCAGCCCTGCAGGAGGAGGCAGGATTCTGCAGAAACTGAGGAGTTTGTGCTCCTCCCAACAAACCCACTCCTCCCTGCACCCTCCTCCTCTCCCTTCCCCAGAGCCCCACGGCGAGCCAGCCTCGCCTCATCATCACAGCCTGGGCACTGCCTGGCCCTCTAGGAGGGTGGGTGGGTCAAGGCTTGCAGTGGACTCGGTTTTGTCTTGGGATAGCTTCAGATTTATGTCTGAGAGCCGCAAGCTGCAAAGGCCACATGTTTGCCCTGGAGACACTTCACGTGCAATTTGGGAATTTGGGAAACGCTCAAAATAGCATTTGCCCATAAAATTGCCTGAAATGCAGTCCAAATGTGTCTGTAAAAGTTGACCCTGCGTCGAGTAATTGTTATTAGTTCATGCGCTTGGAGCTTCCATGCGGGGGCCCCGGCGTCGATTCAGTCAGGTGCCTGTGAGTTTAGAGGTGATTTCAGAGATGCGTGTGGGGGCATCCCGTGTTCTGTTCTGCAGAACGGAGCGAGGGCTCCCCGCATTCTCCTCCGAACTGCGCTGTCGGCCCCTGCCATGCTCGGAGTAGGTACTGGCAGCCCTTCTGAGCCACTCCCCTTAGGGTAAATTCTTGACCTGTGTATCAGAATGCAGGGGGAAGGGGGTTAACGTGACAAAATTAGACCCAGCCACCCCACCTGAAGGAGCCTGGCGCAGCCCACGGCCTTCCTCTTCTGCCACTTTATCAACTTGGGAAAGACACGTCCCCGTGGCCTGAAACACACCCAGACTCCCGAAGCTGTCACCAGCATCACATTTCCATGCTCTGTCATCGCTCAAAAAGAGGACACGGACCCCCACGAGCAATGCCAGCCCCTATCTGTGCACCCCATGACACCATACCACGCCCTTTGTGCTCAAATGGACCAATGTGAGAGATGCCCAGTGCCTAGCGCCGTCAGGGAATGCAAATCAGGGTACAGTGTCTCCTCACGCACACCACTCCAGGACAGCTAGAAGAAAGAAAAAAAAAAGGAAAAATTCAAGTGCTTGTGCGGTGTCAGGGGTCACTGGGGTGGGGGAGGGAGGCACATGCCACATCAGCCCACTCCCTTGCTGTGCTGGGAAAGCAATCACCACTTGTGACAATGACTGTGATTTAGGCTGCTAAGTTTCTTCTGGCAAAAGAGAAGGGCACTGTGGGGGGTCTGGTGGAGCCGTGGGGGGTCTGGTGTCCCATGGTCAAGCCTCCGACCTCCCATGTTGTGGCTGGGTGACCTTCAGTCATTTACTTGACCTCGGTCCCTCATCCTTTGCTTCTCAATGTGGTGGGACCCAGATTAATCATACACACACACACACACACACACACACACACACACACACACACACAC
>NW_026596034.1:36300415-36338944 GCF_907164565.1 Psammomys obesus | reverse complement strand
ACACACACACACACACACACACACACACACACACACACACACACACGAGACAGAGACAGACAGAAAGACAGAGGAGAGAGAGCTGGCTAAACTCTCTGTGGCCTGGTCCCTCCAGCCCATCCAACCCCACCCCTATTCCCCAGTTCCATTCTAGAATGTTCCCTTTGCTCATTCTTCCTGGCCACCCAGGCTGGCTTTCATCTTCAGTCACAGGACCTTTGCACTGGCTGGTCTTGCTGTCTGGAATGTTTTTTCCTCCTCCTCCTCTTCTTCCTCCCTCCTCCTTTTCCATCTTCTTTTCTTTTCTACTTCTCTCTCCTCTCTCTTGCTCTCCTTTCCTCCATCCCTCTCTGCCCCCGCCCCACCCTTCGTGTCTCCTGTGCTGTCCCTCCCTCCCCCTTCTTTGGGTCTCTTGCGGCTGGGGAAATACATTCAGGACAGTGTATGTATCCAACAATTTAACACTAGATCAATTCTCTGTCTTGGTTTCAGTTCCAGACCAAGGGGAGCAGATTCTGATTTCTCACTGGCCAGCTTAAGTTGAGTCCCATAGGGAGGAATTTGGCACATGGAATAAAATGGGTGGGGGCGGGGTGGCACAGGCAGAAAGATGGTGACGGAAACGCCGTGAGCTATGGTCAAAGCTGTCCAACATGTGGAGGTAATGAGAACGTGTTCCGCGTACCACCTACACCTGGCGTGTGTGTGCGCACACGTGTGACACTTGAGAAGAAACTCACACGTGTTGGGTGAGCACCTCACACCCACCACCCCCAGGCCCTCGTTGTACTTTTATTTTGACATAGGGTTTCCCCAAGTTCCCTGGGAGGGCTTGGAACTCACTCGAGAGCCCAGGCTGGTCTGGAACTGGCAATGCCCCTCCATGCCACGGCTCTTTCTAGGCCTCTGTCTATTCCCAGGGTCCTCTTTCTGCCCTGCTCTGGGCCTGGGGCTTCCCAGTGATGGACCGCAGGGGGACTCTTGCTTTCAGCAGACCTGCAGCTGAAAAAGTAAAGCCTTTGTGGTCCTGAGCAGATCTGCCCTTCACGGGGGGCGGGGGGGGGCAGCTTCACCTCACTCAAGATTTAGCAGTTGAAAGGTCAGTCATGACAGTGGCTGTGACTAGCTCAGTGGCTGGAGAAGGACTCCCTGAGCCTTGGGCATCAGGGAAAGTGCTTGGTCCAGCATATTTCACGGCCTCATGGCTAGCAGCCGTGTGGGCTGAAGACAGGAAGGTAGGCAGTGGGCCTGGAGCGGCTGGATGGAAGGAATGAACCACAGGCCCTTCAGACACTCTTTCCCTCCTTGGATTTCTACACCCTTGGAAGGTTCCAGATAGAGCCGAGGCCCTGAGGCCACCGAGAAGTCCCCTCAGAAGAACAGTGGGACTTCTTTGTGGGTGGAAACTAAATTCTGAGGCAGATAGACTAGATTCAAGTTCCAGAAAAGATGTTCGGTCTCTTGAGCCTCATTTTCCCCATCTGCTCATTAAGACCAAGATGTGCCACCAGCCTGGCACTGCTTGGCACTCGGAGGTCATGGCCCACCTCAGGTGTGTCAGGCCAGCAGAGGCCATTGCAGGGAGGACAGCCACAACCGAGGGCAGTGGGCTGGCCTAGCTCTTGACACAGGCTTCCACTACCAGGCTCTCTTGAGGGAATGGCGGGGGTGGGGAGCAGCCCAGGTGGTGTATGCTGGAGAGACAAGCTGGCTGTAAGGGTGACTGCATGGCTGGCCACACAGCTGGACTGTCTTCCTCCAGGACCCTTTGCTGGAGTCCCAAGGAGGAGGCAGGAATTCTGACAGGGGAGGCTGAAAGATGGGTCCCCACAGCCCCATCCTCTAAGCCCCCGAAAAGGCCAGCGCCTGACAGGGCCTCACCCTGTGGCTCCCAAGGGCCTTGTCAATCAGGCCCAGGCAGGACGCCTGGGACAGGCTGGCGGCTTGAAAGAAAGCCGGGCATTGTTTTGAAGGGTTAACCCATTGGCTTCTTGGGTTTCACCGGGAAGCCTGTGTGGCCACACTGGCCGATTTAGTACAGGAGCTGGGTGAGGCTGGCCTGAGAAGCAGCCTATAGGCCATAGGTAGGCCTGTGGCCATGACTTATGGGAGATGTGGGAGGGAGGAGGGGTGCATTCTTAGCCCATATTTGGTGATGTGGTGGGCTTCCAGGCTTCCGTGGCTCTCATTTGTCAGGGTCTTAATGAGAAACCCCAAAAGGATTTAAAAAGTTCCCTTTCCCAAGGACAGGAAATAAATGAGAAAATGCTAGGGAATTAGGGGAAACCCCGGAGTTGAGCTAGAGACAGAGGCCTTTGTTGTCTCTGTGTGTCACACTCGCATGAAAGAGAACAAGAGGGTGTGTGAGAGACTGTGTGGGGGACACCTGTGTGGATTCAAGAGAGGCAGAGAGACAGGGAGAGAGAGAGGGAGAGTGAGCCTGAGAGAGACACACACAGAGATGAAGAGAGAGGAGAAAAAGTCAAAACAAAGAGAGGCAGAGAGCTAGAAGGAAGGATGGGGAAGAGGGACAGAGAGGAAAAAGAGGCAGAGGAGACAAAGATGCAGAGACAGAAAAATACAAAGAGACAGGGAAAGAGACAGAATAGAGTCAAGCAGACACAGAGAGACAAAGAGCCTGGGGGTGGGCAGAGTCTGCCCTTGTCTCTCCGCTCTCGTCCTCGGCCCACTCTGGAACTCAGGGGCAATGTTCTGAAGCCTCTGGAGCAAAGACCCCTGCTAGCGAACAGCCTGTCTCCCTGCCAGGCTGAAGACGGGCCTAGCACACCTTGGCCAGTAAATGAACAGCACTACACAAAGGCCATCTTCGGATGAAACTTCTCACAAGTGCACACTGTGGCCGTGCTCTATCCATCCAGCCACACGAGGAGGATGAGGGGTGGCATCTGGCCCCCAGCATTCATTCTCCTTCTCTCTCGTGGGCGGCACAGGCGCCGGCCACCCCTGACTGAACCTTCTCCTGGGGACAGAATTATTTCTATGTTGTAGTTTCCAGCTCTGTGCTTGGTAGCTGTAAACCGACTGCATTTTGAGTACGTCTCCCATGCCCCCATAGGCTTGAGTCTAGCCTGGTGTAACTGTAAGGAGGTTATACTTTCAATAGGTGGGATTTGGGGGGTCTTCAGGCTCTTAAGGGTGATCTAGCAAGGTCCCTGGGACCCAGGCTCATCTTCATTCTCTCGGAGTTCCCCAGCCCTGAGGTAGGTGGTTTTATTCCACCACAACTCCATCGGTGACGCCATGTCCTGCCCCAATGTCCAACCTCTTGGCACCCCTCAGATGAGCAGGGCTCCCCACTGGTTGCACTTCAGGGCCGAGTTCTACCTAGATGTCTGCAGACCGAGGCAGCAGAAGCAGGGGGGCTGCCATGGCTTCCCGGTAGGCCCACCTTCTCCCTGGGGGCTCTGGATGAGCTGGCTGAGACCCTCAGGGATGCACCATAAGACAAGGTATTAACCTGCTCCATCCTCTCTTCCCTTCTCCCGATGGAAGATCTACCCCACTGCTGTCTCCACCTCAGCCAACACCCTGGCTCTCCCCATGTACGCCACTCTTCTTCTCAGTCCTGTCCAGTGACAGCTCCCCAAGAACCAGGCTGACCCACCACTGGTGTGTGAAGATTGGAAGCTGGTGGCACCAGTGTGATAGATGGAACCTTTGGTGGCAGCATCTGCATTACACCCAAACGCTCTTGACCTCAGGATAACAGCGGCCCCTGAATGTCCCCACCCCAGGCAAAACAGGCCCGGATTCCACACTCTGCACCTTGCCATCTTCCGAGACACTATGAGAGATGAGCTGGGGTCACTGTGTCCGGGCCCACCCTTCCCTCCACCCAGCCACCCTTGTCTCAGCAACAAAGCAGAAGGGAAACGGCTGTGAGACGGACTTGGAACGCTCCATCCTGCGAGGCTGTGGGGTGCAGAGCCAGGTCACCGTTTGCTGTTCCCAGCCTCAGTCATGGCTGTGACCCAGGAAGACCTTCGGGGTCTGAGCAGCAGCCATGAGCCGAGCGACAGGCAGCTAGCTGTGCAGAGGGGGACGCAGAGAGGTCGGTGCAGCGCAGCCACGAGCTGATGCGGGTTTTCCCTCTTCCATTTTCAGGGGCTTAACCAGCCAGGAAAGAATGTGCCGGGTCAGCACAAAACCAGGATGGCCTGTCGGAATTCTGCTGAGCTGGGGGAACTGGACCTCAGCGCCATTTACAGATCATCTAAGGGGCCAGGCAGGGCTGGGGGGCATCTGGCCTGGCAGCCAGGGTGACTTCCTTGCCACCAAGGTGACCAGGTATTGGGGGCCACACATTCGTTCCTTCTCACCTGTGGGCTTGGGGCTCAGGAGAGGCTAATGTGATGCTGGCATGGAAAGCTGGTGGGGCTCTGCCTGGTTAGGTCCTGAGGGCCACAGCTCGAAGGGAGGCCGGAGACAAAAAGAGCCAAGATGGCTGCCCTGCCCTGGTGCTGTCTCTGTCTCGGCATCTCTGGGCTCCCTGGGGCCACACGCGGCAGTTCTTAGCCACCAGTGCTGTCTGGCTAGGCGATTAAAGGAGCAGAGGGAGGAGGAAAGAGAAGGAGGATTGGGGGCAGAGAAGGCCACTCCTGGCTCCCTTGTGAGCTCACCTCCTGCCCTGGATGTCCCTCCTGACCCAGCAAACACTGAAGGGGCCCCGAGGGTAGACATAACACAGGACAGAACAAGTTATCCTCTGCAGAGTTCTCACCACACAGGCAGACATGAGGGACGACGAGTGTGGGGGGGGGGCTGCGATGGGGGGAGAGGGTGTGCACATGTAAGTTTTGTGTGCACGTGAGAGTGTGTGTAGGGGGCGTGTGGTGACCAGACCTCACTCACCGTGGGAAGAAGACAAGCCTCTCTAGGGCACCTGGCTATCTGCTGTCACACCTGCCAACTGCTGACCTCCCAAGGGGAGGCGGGAACTTGAGACGAAAGTGTCTCTAGAATGTGACTCCTCTTTTATCGGCGTGGCCCTGTGAGGCCAGGTCCCAGTGCAGCCCTGCCCGCCCGAGTGGGCTCGTGTGGGGGTCTAGAGGTGCATGAGTGTGGGAGTCTGGGGCATGTGTGCATGCCTGCGAAGGTATGTGGACATCTGGAATGAGTGTGTGTGTGTGTGTGTGTGTGTGTGTGTGCGCGCGCATAGCTGGGGCACATGTGATCATGTGTGCGGATATGTGTGCCTATCTGGGACATCGGGTGCATGGAGCTGTGAACATACAGCACGTTGGGGTCTAGAGCAGTGGCTGGCCTCAGTGACCTGCGCGGCGAAACCCCTTCAAGGCTGGCTCTCCCTGAGCTGTTCATTGGCTCCTGTCGGGGGACACCGAGTAACACTTTGTTTGCTAGGCCAGTTTGCCTGTGAGTGGCATCTGTGCGGGCGCTGCACTCCCCGCCCCTCTCTAGGAAGGAGCCAGGACCCTGTGAGCAGCAGGAGGCTCACCTCACCCTGGGGAACTGTGGCCTTTCTTCTCCTGGGGACAGGACAGAGCTACAGGTCTGACGCTGGTCTCCGTGGATGCGGTCCTGTAGGGGCGGTAGTAGGGGGGGGTGGAACGTGAGTTTCATCCCACAGGGTTGCTTTCAGTTGCAGCAAGTCTGGACTCGTCCAGACTGGCCATAAACTCATGGCAAGCCTCCTGCCTCAGCCTCCTGAGTGCCATGATTATAGGCATGTGCCACCATGCCTGGCTGAAGCCGAAGTTCTCAGGTCGGTGTGTAAGCCCTCAGTCATAGAAAACGTGGTCCTGACAGGACAGCGAGGGCGCCTGTCAGTCACCCAGCCTCCGCCATCCAGCGCGTGCAGCTCCTGCGTGGCAGTACGCTTCACTGGCAGAGCGCTTCACTACAATCTGTAAACTGCAGATGCCTATGCGGAGGGAGGGTGGTACTGCCCGTCCTGTCACGGGCAGGTGAGGAGAGAGGCCTGGGGCTGACTTGACAGCCAGTTATTTTCTGGCTGAGGGAGAGGGAATGTGGTTCCCGCCTCCCTACTTTCTTCCCTTTAAGGGAACATACCTGTCTGCCAGTGAACACAGAGAGTCTCGGTTTGGGGTCTCAAAATGGGCTCTAGGAAGTGGCAGTGACATTGCCCAGGAACCTGTGGGACTCGAGACCCTGTACACAGCCCTGGGGTTGGGGCGGGGGAGTAGACCAGATGATGCTGAGGCTCTTACAAACAGGAAGTGGAGAATGCCTGAGAGCCCTGATGGCCCCATTGAGCATGTGGCCGAAGAAGCAGGCCTGGACCTTCTGGGTCTGACCCGGGAGCACCACATATGCCAGGGGAAGCCAGAGAAGCAGGACGGTATGGAGGGCAGAACAGGCCACCCTCGCTCTGAGGATTTCTGTGGCTTCCCTGGACTGGCATCGCTATGGGGGCACAGTGAGCCCCTCATCTCATCCAGCTGAGCTCAGGACCTTGTGAAGAAGTGGTGGCACTGCCCACCAACCACCGAGCCCTGGGGTGGCGACATGCGCACGCTGTGCCTGCACACGAGGGAGGGAGGCTGGGCCACCCCACCGCCGCCTTCATGGAAACAGGACAGAAATACAACCCCAGCCTCTGCCATCCCTGTCTCGGTGTCTCCTGCAGGCCTTGGCGGGTCTGCTGATCTGCAGGACCCGCTTCTGTTGCCCGTGGCTGCCTCCTTTGGCTACAATTCGTTTCAACACTGTCATCAAAGAGACACAGCAGGCATCTCTGTGTCAACACAGATACTGGCCTCCCTTCCATCCTGTCCATCACTGGAATCATAAACCAGGCTAAGTTTAAAGGGCCAACTGTGTCTGCCTGGTACCCTGCTGTGTGAGCAATGGAAAAAAGCCAAAAATAAACCCTGCAAGCCAATGACTCCATACTGTTGGTGGGAACCGTGCCCAGATGGAGGCAAGAATGAGGGAACCATGGCCCACCACGCGTATAGCATCCATGGGCCTGAGATGGCCATGAAGCGTGGCTCTCTGCCTCACGGCTGTCCTGCCTGGGGCACCACAGACCTCCCTGCCCAGATGAGGACCTTGATGCCTGGGTTCAGTGAGTATCCCTCAGTACCTGCTTACCACAGCAGGGCTGGGCATCAGAAGTCTGTGTGCTGAATAGTTTCATGTCAACTTGACACGAGCTGAAGTCATCTGAGAGGAGCGAATCTCAACTAAGAAAATGTGTCCGTAAGCTCGGGCCGGGAAGACAGGTGTGTTGAGAGCGGTGCAGGCGATGGAGGCCTGGCTTGTGAAGTTTCAGGGAGAAGCAAAGACTCTACCAGGGAATTTGCATGAAGAGTCTGTGGGTGTCTGGTCAGCTGGAACTATAGAATCAGCTGGGATTAACAAGAGACACTAGAGTGAAACCTTTGCTTTGCTGGGACAGTGCATGTTGGTCAGCTGGGGCGGATGAATCAGTTGTGACTGAGAAGAGACCAGCACCGCTGGGGCGAAATCTGGGAAGGGTTTCCTCAGGGTCAGCAGAGGCAAGCTGTGCCCCAGTGGGTGTTACAGTGGCAGCCAAGGTTATGCCTTGTGTTGGCAGCGGAATTTGGTGGTGTAAGAGTCACCCAGGTGGTTCCAGTTTTAAAGGCATGAGGGGGTCATGGAGAGCAGCTGAGGCTTGGCACTGACTGCATGGCAGAGTTGGCGTCCCTAAAGAAAGCTAAAAGGGCTATTGGTGAAGATGCAGCCCAGTCTGCATTGGTGAAGGAGACCCCAGCCATTTGGAGACATCAGTGCCTCGGGATGACCACCAAGAACAGAACAGCCATGGAGTAGAGCCAGCTTGAGCCTGGAGGACAAGCTGTGTTGAAGAGGGCAGAGCCAGAGAAGTCACTCAAGCCCCCTGGAGGAGCCCAGGAGATCATGAGGGAATGTCAACTGAATAATTACCCTCGTCATAGGCTACGGAGCCCCCTCCCATGTTTGTGGAAGGCGGAGGGCTGGTGGAAATCAATGTCCAAATAGCCAGTAAAGACCAGCCACCCCACACAGTGTAGCAGGACCTTCCTCAGTGTTCACACAAATGGCTGTTCCCTCCGCCAGAACATGCTTCTTCTACCGCCACAGTACTCAGGTGATCCCTCACGCCCAGAGCTTGATCACACCTGCGTCCTTCCCCTCCTCGGTGGCCTAAGCATCGTGTGACTGTTTCTGGGTACCAGCTGGGATGGGTGAGGCCGCACTGCAGTTTCAACTTCACCCTGAAAGCTCAGGGACTCCCCAGGACCAATGTCTGCCTATACTCACACTGTTTCCATAAAAGCTCAGTGGTCCCCGGCTCACTCACACTGCTGCCCAGGCTGCAGGCTGGCAGAGGTGTCAAATGAAGATCAATGTGTGGAGAGCCTGCCAGGCCCAACAGGCTGCGGCTGCTGCCACTCTGGTTGCTGCCGCCTTTTCCAACTGCACATGCGAACCCCTCTTGCATGTGCAGGAGAGAGGTACAAAGCCAAAGTGGCCTCCGCCAGAACCCTCCCCTCCACGCTGTGACACCATGACAGTCTGCTGGCTTCCCTGCTCATCCTGCTGTAGTCTTCAGCTTTTCTCTACCACCTTTCACCCTTCAGCGGGCTCAGTGGCCTCCATGAGGGGCTGTGGGGCTCGGGGGAGCCTGACTGCACCATCGCCCAGTGCTCCGGGCAGAACACCTGTAGCCGGCACAGAGCTCTGGCTTCCCTCACGCGCCACGACTGTTTCTTCTTCCATCAGAAAATGCTGAGCAGCCGTGAACACTCTGGCGCCTGTCGCATCTGTTCGTCTGTCTCCTGCTCTGTTTGGGTCACTCTTGGTGGGATCAACAAGGTACACAGTGTGAGGTCTGAGGCCGTCTACTCTGCTCGCAGGATGTGGACCCTGCCAGCATTAGCTTGGCAGCCAGCTGGGGAGCGGGCTGCTGAGTAAGCCAAGGAAGGGACAAAAAACGTTTCACAGACTGCTGCTGAGTGGAGGCACAGACATTTCAAAAGGACCAAAAGGAGAAGAAGAGGAAGAAGAAGAAGAAAAGAAGAAGGAAAAGAAAAAGTAAAGGAAGGAGAAGACAGTGATGGCTCCACTGTTGGTTTCAAATGAGCAAGGATGTGTTTAAATAGTTGCAGTCACTGCTTCCAAGGATTCTGAGCCTCTCTCTCCTTTCAACTTTATCAAGCCATGGCTCCCAGGACGTGTGCTTCAAAATGGTAACACCTGAGCTGAATACAGGGCCTTTGCTCTTTGGGTCTGCTTCCCTATCAGTAAGTGAAGACAATGAGAAATTCTCACTTCTAATAGCGACAATAAAATGAGCATAGACCAGGGCTCACACAGCACACACATAAGCAGTGGTCATCTCCATCATCACCGTAATAACCACCATCACCACCACCATCGGCATTACAACTCATTATCATCATCATTGTCACCATCATAACCACTATCATCATCACTATGCTCATCACCACCACCAACAATGTCACTATCACCATCATCAACACCGTCACTGCCATCTCTTTTAAGAAACCTGGGAATCAATAGCCAGGTAAGCAAGCTAGACATCAGAAACTGGAGACCCACGGCTGTTGATTGTCGGGGGCAGACTCCTCTAGTCCCCACTTCCCCAAGCTGTAGAATGGAACGGTAACTTTTCCCCCCTACCACCACCACTTTAACAGGACTCCGGACATAGATTTGCTCCCACTAGCTCCATGCTGCAGCCAGGAAAGCATTTCGGGAACCACTGGTTTGGGGCAGCCTTACTGGAGGAAGTGCATCACTAGGGCGGGCTTTAAGATGCCCTACTTCCTGCTCTTGCTCTGTTTCCTGTGTGTAGATCAAATTCCATCTCTGGATTCCTGCTCCTGCGGTCACGCCTTCCCACCCTAACAGGCTCTAACCCTGTGGACCTGTAAGCCAAAATACACCTCTCTCTTCCTTAAGCTGTGCTTGGTCATAGTGTTTTATCACAGCAACAGAAAAGTAATGAGCACTCCCTGTATAATTAAATTAGCAAGCACAACAAATACCACAAAACCAAGCTGACTGCGGGGCCTCCTCACTTTCCAGGGTGCTGTCTGGCCTCGAGACCTTTATGCACAGCCCCAGCTGAGAAACCAGCACAGATTCACCTGGGGTCCTGGTCCTGCCTGCCTCAGGACCTTTGGATGTGCGGCTGCTGATTCTGGGACTGACTTTCCTATCTCTTCCTGGGAGGTGGCAAGGTGGGAGCGCGCTCCTTCTGTCCTCTTCAGATTTAGCCCAAATCTTGGCTTTTGAGAGGAACCTTCATTGGTACACCCCACGCAAGGCTCTGTCCTGTCGAGTGCCTGCTATAGCTCCACTATTCGCTCTGTCTGTAAAGGTGGTTTTCTGTCTCTGAGCTCGGTGACAGGGGGTGACATTGTCCACTGTGAATGCATGAATGAATGAATGGGTAAATAGGTGAATGAATAAATGATACACATACCTTGAAATACTCTTGCTCTTAAAGGCTCATTTCTATTGCTTGGCTGGAGGCCAGGCTGGTGATTTCTGAGTCCCCCCACTCAATTCCAAGTTCTCTCCAATCCCTGCTTTCTCTCCTCCTAAAGAGAACCCACAGCCACTGACTGACCATCCCAGAGGCCACAGGCCTCTCACTCACCTCCCATAATGCATCCAGACACAGAGATAACGGCTGGCAGCCTTGCTGAAGTACACAAGGCACAAGGGCTCCCAGGACCAGTCAGGGCTCAGGATGGTCCTTCCTGGAGCCCTGTCCTCTGTTCTGGGTTGAACTGGGGCCTCTCATGGGTCACCTGGAGGACCCATGTGCTTCTTCTCCCAATCCACGGCTCTGTGTACAATGTGTTGTCCCTCAGGTCATCTGAAACACTAACACTGGTGCCTCTCCGGCGACAGGTGGGACTCTGAGGGGCCCTCATTCAAAACTCAAAAAGGTCTTTGCTGCTCCAGCAACCCCACGGGGACTAAGGCAAGTTGAGTCATAGCTGCTGTTCAAGGGGAACAGCAGACAGCAGCCGGGAAGCATGTGTTGGGAGGGCGGGGGAGCAGGAATGAAGTCAGAGGGGACATCTACCGGGCTCCTGCTTCTCCTGGTCCTGGACCATTTATCCACGATGCCAGAATGCTGTGCTTGGAGGGACACATTAGCTGCTCTGAAGTCAGTGTGGTGCCCCATCAGGAAGAATTGAGCTCTCATCTGGCCCATCTCATCCTCAACACCTTTCCACCTAGACTCACACTCAGCTTCAGCAGCGCTTGTACACATACTCCTACACCACTAAGGCATACACACGCGCGCGCGCACACACACACACACACACACACACACACACACACACACACCAAGCCTACAGTGAACTCCTCCGCTTAAGTCTTTTTAAAGCTGCATTTACCAAAACAAACAGAACATGTGAGGTATGGAATCCACCTTGAGGAAGGACTGGCTTTTATTTGTCACCTGGTAAATCGAACCACATGGGAAAGTGCCGCATGAGGGACACACAGTGGTTGTGCTACCCTGCGATTTATTGGCTCATCTCTAATCGGAACCAGCTGACAATAAAGAACAGAGTTCATGGGAATCCAGCCCCAGTTGAAAGCAAATGTGGGGAGGACGAAGGAAGCCCAGGAGCACGGCGAGAAGAGCTGTAATTGACTTGTGGGGTCAGGCTCTGGGTAAAACTAGGGGACAGAGGTGACGCTACAGCTGGTCCATAAAATGCTGGCTCCTGGTCACCTCTGACTGCAGAGAGGAGCCAGGGAGAAAGGCTTTTTATCACAAGGCACTTCTCCCAGCAGGTTGTGCTCTGAGGGTGCTGCTTAGGGAGCTCTAGAAATGTGACAATTCTGTGCTGTGTATTGACACTAACTATGGTAAGGACAGTGATGATGATGGTGGTGATGGTGATTATTGTGATGATAATAGTGATAACTGTGGTGATGATAGCTATGATGGTGGTGATGATGATGGCGATGGTAGTGATGGTGATAACTATTGTGATGATGATGGTGGTGGTGATGATGGTGATGGTGGTGATGGTGGAGATCATAATGACAGTGGTGTTGATGACAACAATAATAGTAATGATGGTGACATCTTTTGCTGTCATGACCACAATAATAACTAAATGGTTCCAGTTAGTAGGGCTTCTAGATATTTGTGGTAGCTGGACAGTTTCTTTTCCACACTATGTCTCACTCTAAGATGTGGAAGACACTAGAGAGAGGTTGGGACACACTTGGATCCAAGAGGGAACTCCCACCCTGCTCTGTTACGGCTGTGGCTGAGGGAACTCGCCCAGACAGCCTCTTGGGTTGATGAGTTTTCCTCATCTGAGCTGCACACTCTTGTTCCTAACATTTTCCCTGACTTCCCCAGTCCCAGATGTGGTCTTCGAGGTTTTCTGAGAAGCCAGCCTTCAGGATCAAGTGGGGTCCAAGCTCACGAAGCTGCTGTGATCTACTGAGCATGGAGCCTCACACGATCCCTGTAGAAACTCTGGAAAGGCTGCAAGCCCCTTGGAAGGTGTGTGGGGCTCAGGAGGGACGTCATTTGCTCAGAGCCATCCAACCAGAATGGGATGTGTGCCCCGACCTCCCCTCCCTGGGCACCCGCTGTGCTCATGGGTTCCTCGGAACCCAGTTCGGAAACCTCTGGCTATCTGCTCTTCCATGGCCATTCCCAGTGTGTGGCATTGGTGGTTTCTATGGCTTTGCTGATCTGAGACCACTACAGTCCAGCAGTGCTGTGGTCCTGGTGAGAGTCGGCATCCAGGGTACCAACCAGGCTCGTATGGCCAGCGGTTTCCTCCTAAGCATTCCTCTAGCATTTGCTGGTTTTCCCTGCAGACCCACTAAAGAGGGTTGGGTGCAAAGGCCTCTGGGTGGCCAGACCCTGTGGGGAGCTGGACAGAGAGAGCAGGTGAGCTTCAGGCAGCTGCTTGGAGCATGGTGAGAACTTTCCGCTGGGACATCCACAGGGTGGCTTGGCTCCTGGGGCCAGCAGTAGAGCAACAACAGGAAGCCATAGACTGTGGCCCTGCTGTCCCCATGGGATGGACCCCATGTCCCCGCAGGCCTGGCGTTGTCTCTTGATGGAGTGAAAGTGGAAAGCGGAAACCTGCACCGCGGGTCGGAGCTGCTGTGTTTGCTCACATGTGTCCCCAGGGAAATCCCAGGGCACTCCACACCCACCCCTCACCCCTCATTCCCTTCCACACACCAAATATCTGTTTGCTGAATACCGGCAGGCCACAGCCTCACGATGGTGGTGAGAGTAGAGCCAGAGGCCCAGTCCCCTCTTTACCACTGGCTGGCAGGGATGGGCTGAGAGCTGGGGAGGTACCTTCTCAGATCCTTCCAAAGCAGGAGGTGCGGAGGGAAGAGTGTCAGGGAGGTCACAAGGTGCTGCCATAGGGTCCCTCAGGTTCACTGGAGCATACCAGACAAAAACCCAGAGCCAAACAAGGAGGGTCAGGGCAACAGGGCTGCTTGCAAGATGCCCAAGGTGCAGGGTATGACAGGCTCTGCAGAACAGACCCCTCACTAAAGCCCCCCCCCCCCCCCCGCCCGCTAAGGGACTGCTGTGTCTGAGAGACCGTCCTCCAGGGGGCACTAGCGGCTACACAACTGTTTCTCCAGCCTCCCCTGGAGCTCTTTTGAATTAGGGTGCTGATCAGTACCATACATCCTGGCTTTCTGTGTAGCTGTGAGTGGATGACACCTATAGGTAGCTCAGTGGTGCAACCTGGAGGATGGAGGCACCCTGGAGCACCCCGGAGGGCTGGGGCCAGAGGGTGTGCTCAGGGTGGCAGAGAGCCCCAGCGCCACTCTGACTCAGCTGGTCATCAGGGCCTCGGAATCTTGGAGAAGCTTTGTCGCTGCTCAGGGCACCCTCTTTGAGAATACTTTTCCTTTCTTGGAAAAAAAAAAAAAAAACGTGAGTGTGGCCATGTTATGTCTGGAGGGTAAGGAAGCCAGTGTTACCCATTTCATAACCCCCTTACCCTATGGGCTCATCGCTGGCTGGCTGACATCCCCTGGCAACTTCCTGAAGACTGGTGAGAGGTCCAGGGACCCAGTTTTCAAAGAGCCACTTTCCCCCAATGACCCCAAGGTGCTGTTGAGACAAGTCCCCTGCCCCATGCTATCTGGCACAGAGCAGGCAACCCTGCTTCAGTTGTTATTTGCCATTTATTAGTGCATACTGTTTACTTTCTTGAAGTTACTGAGCACCTGCTGTTTACCAAGGGCTGTCCTTAGTGAAAGAAGAAAATGTTGCTTGTCCTGTCTTCAAGAAACTCACAGCCTTCAAGGGACAAAGTTTGGAACACACTCGGGTGGCACTCCAGACTTGTGGATGCCAGGCATCAGGCCCACCATGCAGAGCATCGCCTGCGCTGGGAGCAGAGCCAGAAGTGGAATGCCTTTCTAGAAAGGATCTGAGCTGGATTCCCCTTCCCCCTTGTGAGACAGGATTTTCCTATGTAGCCTGGGCTGACCTGACACTTGCTATGTAGACCAGGGTGGCCCCTGACTCACAGCAATCCTCCTGCCTCCATTTCTGGGTGTCATGATGACAAGCATTTGTTACCAAGCCCAACACATGTGCTGAGCTTTGAAGGTTAGTTGGGTGGTACCTCTGCTGGCATATTTTGGCAGCTCTGGGCAGGCTGGAGCAGAGGAGTGGGGAGCACGAGGCAGGAGTGACAGGAGAGGCAGAGGTGAAGCCAGTGTAGGGTGAGTTATCCTTAGAGCATGAGCTTGTGACCGGTGGCCGCTGGAGGTAGGGTGTCACTGGGTAGCCTGGACTTTTATGAGCTTTTCATCTTCCTGCCTCAGCCCACCCAGTGCTGGAATAACCAATGACCGCCACCATGGTGGCTCTTGCTTCGGCTTCTGATGGGGACTTCCTGATGGAAGCCAGGGCTTTCTCTGGGAATGGGTGAGAAGAGGTGCTGGGAGGGCGGGTAGCGAGGCCTGGTCATTGGCCGAGTCATCTTGGCAGAGTCTGTTCTTCTCATTTTGAATCAGTGGGGCAGGGAACCAGGATGAGCCCTGCCGTTTGCAGATCTTCCTAGGCAGGTCAGTGTGATGCTGTGTGCTGAAGCCGGAATTGGAGAGAGTGTTTCCCTTAATTCTCCCCTGAATGTTTGCCCTCACCCAGATCAGCTCGAGGCTTCCTTTCCATGAGCGAGTTTGAGGGCGACTCCTTGGCAGGGTGGATCCCTGGAATCACTGGGCAGCTTCCAGCCCAGAGCCCCAGATAGCCAGCCCCTGGGAAGAAATACATGTATTCAACAGTGTTGAGGAAGTTAAACCAAGGCCTTGTCCTCATGATCAGGAAGGCTGGTAGGAAAGACAAAGGACCCTGGACATGGTGGGTGTGGAGCCCTCTTTCGTGTGTACCCTGGCTGGGACAGAGATCAGAGGTGAATCTAGGTTACAACCTGGAGACGGCCCCTCCTCTGTGGGGAAGACACAGATAGGCCTCTTCTTGGGGTGAGGCTCACTCTGTGCTCTCCCAAGGATGAAGACACCTCCTCCCTAGGATCTCCGATCCAAGGCCAGCTCCAGGGGTCATCAGCACACAGTGGGGCTGCTCTTGTGAGTAAGTCTACGGGGACCCTGTGACATGTCACCTAAATAAAAAATGAGGCTCTCCACAATGCTGCCGGGAGCCAGGGCGACCTGGGCTGCCCAGTGCCCGTAGGAGCACATGCCCATTCCTGCATGTAGGAACCAGGATGTTTGGCATGGAAGGGGTTGATCCAAGTAGCTTGGAACATACATGCCTCTGCAGGCAGACTGCTAAGAGGGAGTCCTGGCTCCTTTACCCTCTGCTGTGTGACCTGAAAAAAGATGCTGGACTTCTCTGGTCCTCAACAGAAGGCCATGGTAGCTCAGCGGACACCATCTGGGATGCAGCCACACTGGCGCCTGTGAGCTGCATCTGCATAGTGTCCTCTGAAAGAAGGCCCCTCTCTGCCCTTTCTCAGGGTGGCTGGGTGAGCAAGTGACAGCTGAAGGGACAGGTTCAAGGGACAGAGGGTTCTACACTAGGCGTGGCAGACCTACCAAGGAGAGGCCCAGAGTGAAGGCAGGAGACATCGCCATGCGCAGATAGAGCCATGCTACCTTCCCCCCACTCCCAGAGCCCTCTGCTCCCTGTTGACCTCATCATCATCCCTCCCTTTCCAGCCAACTCCATCACCGTGGGTGTTGCCATGGTTGCATGGTGGGAAGAAAGCCCCAGCCTTGGGCATCAAATGTAATGGGTGAGTGAGAGGCCTGTTTGGCCCCAGTTCTTCCTTCCTCCTGCCCCAGGTTTGGCTCCCAGCACCCACAGCTCAGAGCAATGTGTGTGGGTGGGGGGGGCGGTGGCAGGCACAGGACAGAGCTTGGAAACTGCTTGAGCTTGTGTGGGGGACTAGGGCAGTGACTTTCAGCCCTCTTTGCATCTGTGTTCTGACTCATGGCCCATCTCCTTCCCGGGGAGGCACAGGACAAAATGTTTGTGAGACTTCATTCCCATCCTGGAGGGTGCCTGCTGGCCAGGTGGCCTACTACCAGCATCGGAGATTAAGAGCATCCATGCCATTCTGCCAGGTACCCACAGCCTTCCAGGAGCTGGCTCCTGCTGCCCGTATGAGGACTGTTTCTAGGTCTCCCACTCCCACAGCCTGTATGATGGCTGTTTCTAGGTCTCCCACTCCCATTTTCAAAAGATGGATGGATCACCAAAGTCATCCAGCCAGACAATGAATGGGAAGGTCTGCTCGGACCTGCTCAGACCTGGGGCAGAGGGAACCAACCTATGGTCACTAGGAAGAGGGTCCAGGTGGGAAGAGCTGGGCATAAATGAACAAAGCCCATAGCAGCCAACTACCTGCGACACACACTCAGCGGGGCTGTAATGCTCCCAAACCCGCTTAGCTGTGTACAAGCAAACATGCCCGGGCTCGTGCCACTGCCATGAAGATAACCCATGGTCTACATTCTTTGGTGTTTCTTCCTGCTTCAGCCAGACCAGAACAATGGATGCAATCCAAAGAAGCCACTTCAAAGGCAGTTTTTCCCATTTATGTGTTAATTGATGTATTTATTTAGCGTGTGTGTGTATTATATGTGTTCTACGGCACACATATAAAGGTCAGATGACAACTTGCAGAAATCTGTTCTCTCCTTCACCACATCGGCCCTGAGAATCAAACTCCAGCCCTTAGGGGCAGTCAGTGCCTTAACTCCCTAAGCCATCTTGCTGACCCCGGAGATTCTGCTTTTTAGGTCTGTAGGCTGCCTGAGATCTAACTTGTTACTTGGGCCTTAGGCTGCCCTGCTTTTGCCTTTTTCTTTTCTTTTCTTTTTTTTTAAATAAATACAGTAAATGGGTCAAAAGTTTCAAATTTATTCAAATCTACCCAGGGTTAAGACTGGATTTCAGTGGTCTCAACCTAGCAGAGGTTACAAAGACACACATTCTTTCGAGGATGTCTCCCCGATGTTCCTGTGGTCCCCCACTGTGTGTTCTCTGATTCCTGTGACTGCATGTAGCACTCAGAAAGGCAAGACAGAAACTACAACCCACCGCTGTGACCTGCCACACTCAGGCTGCACGCCCCGAGGCTCACTGACTCTCTCTCATTTAGTCTGAACCAAGGTCAGAGGTTCTATAGCCCTGTCCCCTGCATCCAGTTCCATCCAGTTCTATCTATTCGTGGTCAAGTTATTTTTCCCCCTTTTTTCTTGTTTTAAAAGGGGCAGCTAAGCAAACACTGAAAGCTGCAGCAAGATAGGAAGCTGTGTGAGGGTATGGCAGTGGACACCAGTAGGGTGTTGAGGTGATAATGGGCCATCGGTCACCAGCTGAGCACTGGGGTGAGGGAGGGACACTGGCCACCAGCCTGTCTCTGGGGTGAGGGAGGGACCTGGCCACCTGCCCTGCTCTGGACACTCTGCTGTCGCATCCTTTTCTCCCAGGCCTCTTGGCTGCAGATGCACAGTCAGCAACCTGTAAGTCCGGACCTTCTCTCCAGGCGTAAGGGTGGATTGTGGCTTCGCTCATTAAGGTAACAATTGGTGAATCAGTCACAAGTGCCATTGTAGTTGGCATGTGAATGTCCCACACAGGCTCAGATTTTATCGCCTGGTCCCAGAGGGTGGCAGCATCTGGAGGGACCCAGGGACCTTTAGGAGGTGGGACCTTGCTGCAGGAAGTAGGTGCTGGGGGTGGCCTATGAAGGGTGCACTCACCAGAACTTCCTTCCTTGTTCTCCCAGCAGGTGGCAAGCTTCAATTGCCAGCTCTCACTGCCATGAGTGGCACCTGGCTCTCCCCTGGACCAAACCCCCCTGAAGCCCTGAGCCAAAATAAATCTCCCCCCTCTTTAACTTGTTTCTGCCAAGCATTATTTTTTTCCCTATTACAGCAATGTCTGTAGCAAAATCAAAACAAATTCGCTCAGTATGTACCATAAAATAGCTGATGTGCAGAAAACCTGCCCAGCTTGAAATCCCAGCCAGGGTGATCGGTCCCATTTAACAGTGGCCAGCAGAACTGTGCTGAATGCCTGCATGTGAGCCATGCCCCATTCTACAGGTGAGGCAGGTGAGGCTCAGAGCTGAGGTCTTGCCCAACTCTCTTGGATGCTAGTAGGCAGAGGTGAGATCATCACTCCCCAAACAGCCCCTCCCCTTCCACACCCCACCCCCATGCTGGCAACCTTCCCCCCACACACACACAACAGTGCTGGGCAAGTGGATGCCAGAGTGGGTTAGTGAGATACAGCCATCCGTGAACTTTGAGAACTCTGGGAAGCAAGGTGGAGGACTGAAAGGAGGAGGGGCAGAGCGGGTCCGTGAGAAACTCCCCGCTCTCTGCCCTTGTTGATTTGAGCGGTGTGATGGATGTCACAGAGCTGGTGGAGGAAATGGCTCGTCCAGAGGCATGTCAGCTCATCCCACCCTGAAAATCCCCAGTGGAATGTGTTGCCTATCTGATGGCCTGCCACACTGCCATCTGAGCAGAGAGGCTGACAGTTGGGTTGGGCTGCAGAGAGGCAGGCAAAACTGGCCGGGCCACTTTCTTGCCTGGGTTCCTTGGTGCCCAGTAGTTGATGCCTAGGTGTCTTGGTTTGTGTTAAGCCTTGCAGGGTTCAGGTTTGCAGTCTGCAGCACCCACTGGCCTGAGTGTCTGCCCTGTCTATACAGTGTCTCCCCCAAACTCCCTCACAGGAAGACTGGAGAGCAAGATGCCCCAGTTCAGAGGTCAGAAACTCAAAGGGGGTACTGGGGCCCTGTTTCTGTCTTCCTGGCCTGACCTTTCCCAAAGAGAGGTCAGCTGTCTGAGGCTTCTGTGCTCCTATGTGGGTGCTCTATCTGGCTCCTCATACAGGGACTCTGCCACACCACACCCACACTGGGCCCTCCCAGGAAGTTTGTAAGCTCCTGAGTGAAGGCGCTCACTAGCGTGGTTCCGTCATTGGCAGTTGCAAAGCCTGCCTATGTGCCATCTCATACGGTTGGTGTTTCCAAGGATGAAATGAGCTCTGTCGATTAGCAAAACATCGGCAGGTGGCGGATGACTGCCCAACACAAAGAGAATGGCTGCTTCATGCCTTGTGTGTGACACACTGCCCAGACAGAGCTGAGTGACTCGGAGCTGAGGCTCGAGGCTCCAGGCTCGAGGCTCGGAGCCCAACCAGTCGCCATCTGCATCTGGCTGCCAATTGGCTGTGGCAGCCTTTGGGCTCCCGCCTGACCTCCAGGCCTGTCTCCCCGCCCCTTTCCACATGCACAGAAGTGACTGACCCAGAGCTGAGGGCATGGTGCCCATGAGGAACACACACAGGTTTTATTCAACATGTTATTTTGTCCAGAGGCAAACGGTTCATTAATCCTCACTTTGTCCCTGTCTGTCAAAACCAGCCCGGTAGATTCCACGGAGATGCTCGCTTACACAGCTGGCCAGCTCCCCGTGGCTGATCCTCTCTGTGACTGCTGTTAAACTCGGTCCCAGCCCCTCTGGACTTCGCAGATCCCCAAACTTCAAACAAACAAGAAAACAACACCTCTAGCCCTCTGTAATAAGCAGCTTTATCAGGTTCGGGTCCCAACTGGCACGCTGGCCGGCAGCTCCCGGTCCTCATGTAAATAAGTGCCCCCTGTTTGTGCAGGTTGACGTGGCCACTGGGCCCGTGTTATCTCTGAGGAAGCACTAGCTGGGCGTGGTGCAGCTGGCAGGGGGCGAGGCAATAATAACAGTGCTGGCCAAGCCCCGGGGTGGCCCTGGACCCTGCGAGAGCTTGGCAGGCTGCTCCCGGTTATTGCTTCCTGGAAGGTGGATGGCCGAGAGAGGGACTTTCACTCCTTCCTGGCACAGCGGCCCGGTCCTGAGTCTAGACTATGCGCACAATGGCGGGGCCTTCCGGATTCCGTTCTCTTGGTGGCTGCCAGTTTCCGAAGCCACGTATCTAAATTGGGATTTCCTGAATTCCCAGAGTCTTTGGGTTGGAAGGGGCTCCTGGAGATGGGGGTGGGGGGAGAGCAGGCAGGTCAAGGGTCACATGACTGGTCAAAATGAATCAGCGATCAGCTTGGCCCCTTACTATTGAGAATCAGCCAGGCATCTCACTGCAGGGTGCCCGAGGGATCTCATACCCTGAGACAGACAGTTAAGAGTGGGTAGGGAGCCTGCTGGAGCTCTCAAGGGCAAAGCAGGTGGTCGAAGCTGCCCGTCTCAGCATCTCTGTCCTGGGAAAAGCTAACCCTGCCCCTCAGCTCCGAGTCTCTGCTCATGTCTCCTCCACCACAGCAGAAACCCCACCCACTGTTTCCCCACACTTCTGGGGCCCAGCTACCTCTTCGTACCCCTCCATCACCCTTGCCAGCTTGGGTGACTGCCATAGTCTCTAAACTGCTCCGTGCCACACTCTCGGTGCCCGAGCTACTGAGTGAGCCTGGAATAGGCCCCACTTCCACTCAGATGGGGTCCTTGCCCCACAGAGATGTCTACTCTTGATGTTACCTCTGCTGAGAATAGCTCTACAGGTCTGGCCTTCTTCCCCGTTAGCCTGCTACTCTGGCCTCCTTGCCCTGCACACTGTACCCCAGCCTGTCCCAGGGCCGTGGCTACTGCACCCTACTTCATGGAGGGGGGGTCCCACGTCATTGCCTATCCTATAGATCAGAGCCCACACGGCTCAGAAACGCATACACAGACACATGCTTCCTCCCATCTTGATTTCTTTTCGTAAACAACACTAATGTCCCTCAGGCTTATCTAGACTTATTAACTATCAGTACTCACCAGGGCTTCCCTGGCACACGTCTTCAGCCAGTTGCACAGCCAGCAGATGGGAGACTACCTGCTACATCACAGCTGCTCAATATAAACATACAGCCTCGGACTGAACATATATCATGGAATGTGGTGTTGAATTATGTATCTATCTTAATCTCTTTAGTTTGTGTATCAACTGGTAATATCTGTCACAGGCTCTCTCACCTTAACATTTATTATTGCCAAAATATCTTGGCTAGCTTGGGATTTTTGCTTTTCTCAGGGTGAGTTGGTCAAATGCCATTTAAAAAATGCTCTGGCATCCTGTGGCTACTGCCTGTGAAACTTAAGAGAGAAATCACATCCCTGTATGGAGCCTTCCTGTCAGTAGGCTCTCTCAATTGTGATTTTGTCCATCCTAAAACTTTCAGTTTCCTTAGAATTATTCATGAGCAGATTTTGTTTTGTTAGGTTTGAGACTGGAACGCTACATACTCCTAAGTGATTATGATTTGGTGGGAGTCAAGTAGATTTTTCAGGTTTGGTTTTTTTTTGTTTTTGTTTTTGTTTTAATTCAGTTTATGTGCTGGTGAGCATTAATCGTCAACTTGGCACATAGAATCTTCTGGGAAATGAGTCTCACTGAGGGATTATCTAAATTGGGCTGGCTGTGGACATGTCCATCAGGCATTGCCGTAATTCATGGGTTAATTGATATTTGAAGACACAGCCCAGTGTGAGGGGCACCGTCCCCTAGACAGGATGTCCTGAACTGTGACAGCGGAGTAGCTGCATTGAGGACAAGCAGTGAGCGAGCATGTGTCCATTCTCCTTGTCTGCTCTTGATGGCGAGTGTGATGAGACCAGCAGTGTGAATTCCCTGCCTTGACTTCCCAACGGTGAGCTGCGATCTGGAATCCTGAGCTACAATGAAACCCTTTCTCTCCAGGTTGATTTTACACCAAGATAGACCCCTCATGGAATTTATTTTTTGATGTTAGTATCTTGTAGATCCTGTTGGATTTCCATTAAAGATGGAAATATTATCTACAGAGAATCAGTTTTTGCCCTTTTGTTCTGAATTCTTATCCTTTCCTCTCAGTTTTGTCTCCCCTTCCTATTACTTGGTTGGTGGTTGGTTTTTGTTTTTGTTTTAGGACAAAGTCTCACTATGTAGCCCAGGCTAGCCTCAAACTATTGACCCTTCTGCCTTGGCTTCCAGAGCACGGTAGATGCTCCACTTCATATTAACCCTGTGTGTGTGTGTGTGTGTGTGTGTGTGTGTGTACATCACTCTGCAGGTGTGAATTCATGTATGTACAGTTGAATATTAAGGTCAGAGGTCAACTACAGATGTCTCCCCTGGTCTTTCTCTTTCTCTCTTTCTCTCCGTCTTTCTCTCTCTCTTGAGGTGGGGTATCCCACAGATTCAGCTAGACTGGTTGCCAGTGGGCCTTAGGAATTTTCCTATCTCCATCTCCCCAACGCTGGAGTCACAGGCACAACAGCTTTTTACGTGAATGCTGAGTATCTGAGCTTAAAACCCCATGTTTTCATGGTATGCTGGCTAGTTTTATGTCAAGTTGTCACAAGCTATATAGTCTGAGAGGAGAACCTCAACTGAGAAAATGCTCCATAAACTCAGCTACACAAAAGCCTGCAGGATGTGTTCTCAATTAGTGACTGATAGGGGAGTTGATCAGTGGGGGAGGGCCCAGCCCACTGTGGGTGGTGCCATCCCTGGGCTGGTGGTCCTGGGTTCTACAAGAAAGCAGGCTGAGCAAGCCATGGGGAGCAAGCCAGAAAGCAGCACCCCTCCATGGCCTCTGCATCAGCTCCTGCCTCCAGGTTCCTGCCCTGACTTCCTCCAGTGATGGACTATGACATCGGTAGTGTATGCTGAATAAGCTCTTTCCTCCTCGACTTGCTTCTCGTCACAGTGTTTCATCACAGCAATAGTGACCTTGGCTAAGACATCTGGCAAGCTGAGCCATCTCCCTGACCCTCCCCCCGCTTTCTTTTCCTTTGGTATTACATGGGCTGAGACTGTTGACAAAATGTCAAAAAGGAGCTGGAATGGCATCCTTAATTTGCTTCCGAGCACAGTGGAAATCCAGAAGCAGCCTCTTTGTTAGGTGTGAGGTTTGTGCTGCGTCTTTAGTCTCGTTCAACATGCCGATGACCAGAGTAGTTGGTTTCATGGACACTCATCGGGCCCCTTGCCCGCTAAAGACTATCCCGAAATTTTACACAAAATCTAAATGAGAATAATACTTGAGCCCGTGCGTGCTCCTAGGCCTTTTAGAACAGTGTCAAGCTTTGTATTCCATAAAGTGCCTTGTGCTTAGAGCAAAAGTGCTACTTTAAGGTTGGTAGTGAGTGCCTGTCGTCTAGGTCTGATTCCCTCACCCCTCTTTCATGTGGGGTGTGTGTGGTGTGTGTGTGTGTGTGTGTGTGTGTTATGCTCAAGATGCAGCACAGTAATGATCATAGCTGTATTTGCTCAAATCTCTTTTTCACTTTCCACTCGGCCCAGACAGTGTCAACAGCAACAGCAAGCACTGACAGACCCCAGACCTTGCGTTAGGCTCCAGAATTCACTAAGGAAACCAAGAGAGATGAACTCTGTTCCTGAGCTGCTCTCAGCCACAGGAAGGGTCAGGATGGATAATAGATAATCATATTCACTAGCCACGATCAATGAACATGTTACAAGAATGTGAAGTATCTAAAAGGAGACGAGGCTGAGCTTGGTCAGCCCGGATGGGTCATTCTTTCAGGTCAGAGTCAGGGAGGTTTCCTGGAAAAAGAGGTGAGAATGATTGCAGGAGCTGTTATTCCCAGGGATCATCCTCAGGGTCTTCCCTAGGGTCCAGAGCATTTCAGGATCCCCCCACCAATGCATACTCCAGAAACACACTGCCCTGAAATAAGATTTTGGAGGGAGAGCTGCACGGATTCTCATCTGCCTCACCACCACCCCTTCCCGTCAAGGGTGACTGTCTCCAGCTCATTTGATGAGGAGGGAAGAATGAAGACTCAACCTGCAGCCCCCCTGGCCACCCCCACCGCCAAGCCCAGGCTACAGTCTGGTTTCCCAGGATTCGGACAAGCAGCTAGCTGTTGCTGACGCCGGTGTGGCCCTGGAGCCATCCCTCCCACAGAACATTTGTCTTCTCCCCGACTGCCCTAGAGCCCACGAGGCCACAGCTCATATTTCCTGGGCTTTGGCGTGGGAGCAAGACGGCAGAGTCAGGCAGGAATGAGGAAGAGCCGGTGAGGAGCCCGGCCAAGCTCTGGGCACTGGCCATGTGCAGAATGTGAGTTGGAGGCACTGTTGAGTCTTTTCCGGGTGCCAGGCACTGGGCTCCGTGTGTTTGCCATATCTGTGTGCAGAAGGATTGCTCAGATTGGTCAATTTCTCATGCTCAAACCTGACCTCTTGATTTCAGCACCGCAGAGGTTGGCTCTCTCCCCTCCTGGCCAAATTGCTCAGTGCATGGAGAGGTGGCCGCCCCTGCGTCTCCCTCACACCCAATCTGTCATCAGGTGGACAGGCTTTATCTCAAGCAGACTTCACCTCTTCCTTCCACAGCTACCACCCTGGTGAGAGTCCAGGCTGTTGCCCACTGCATGGCCGCCATTGCCAGTTCCCACCTGGCTCCTGGCTTCTTGCCCTGCAGCTGACTTGTCACAACTGGAGGGGATTTCCAGCTTCAAATTAACCTGACGGCAAAGTTGTCCCAACTGTGACCTGAGTGTCCACCCACCTGTCCCCTCCTCTCTCTGAGCACCGCCTCAGCCGCATGACAGGGACAGAATTGGTGGCCAACCCCTCCCTCAGAGCCCAGAAATGGGCTAAGAAATGGCATCTGTGTGATGTGAGTGATGCCATCCTGAGCCATTTGAGCGTTGCCTGGCAGAGCTTGGTACCTGGCCTCTAGAGCAGCCCTGTGGGTTCCCCGTGGGTGCCCAGGCGCTAGGTGAAAGCAAGCCCAAATCTAAACAGTCAGGGCAGCAATGCATGGTCAGCAAGCTGTTCCTGCTCCCTCCATTTGGGCTCTGGATATTTCAAGGTTTCTAAAATGAAACGTTACGATGCTTTTATAATTGGGTTCAAGGCGGTAAATTTTGGAACAATTTTCTCTCATCAGCTCCAGGTAATTATTCACACAGATACAATGACAATTAGTCCTTCTGGGCTGTATCTCCTGAGAAACTTGAAAAGCTGTGTCACCCTCTCTCCTACTTGGCTTTGTGGTGCTGTGATAAATGCCATGAAAAAAAAAAAGCAGCAACTTGGGGAGGGAAGAATTTATTTCATCTTACAGGTCGTCACACGCCATCCCTGAAGGGACCCAAGGTAGAAACTAAGTGGAGATTATGGAGGAGTGCTTTCTGGATTGCTCCCCATAACTGGCTCAGCTTGCTTTCTCTTAAAAAAAAAAATACACATATGGCTAAGGGATGGTCACAGAGTCACGGAGGCTCCGGGAGCTTGGAGCACCTGTTCTATTTGCTGCTTTGCTTTGCAGGTCTGATATGGTGATGTCTGGCCGAAGAGTCTACACGCATGGCACAAGGCACTTAGTACGTTGGCTCTTCCTGACTTAAGACAATCGCATTGCCCCCAACAAACTCAAGGAGCACCACCATTTCCCAGGTTAGGGGTGTGTCTTCTTTTAATAGCTGCCTAAGTGCATGCTCACCTATTTGTTCAAAACTCTTCAGTCAAATCCAAAATGAAGAAGAAGCTGGTGGGGTTTTGACATTTTGTCATTAGATCAGGCTCTTAGACATGATGCATCCAAAGACGAAAATGTGTGGAGGAAGAAAAACAGGGAGCCAAGAACCTTCAGGGGTAGCAACGTCACTAACATCACCGCTGTGACTGTCACCACCATCACCACCAGCACTATCGCCATCACTGTCACCAACACAATCACTGTCTCCATCATCACCGTCACTATCACCATTGTCTTCGTCACCGTCATCTCCACCATCGCCGCCATCCTTGTCATCATGCTCTCCACCGTCACCTTCAACGTCACCACCATCATCACTTGCTTTACCCGACCACTTACCTGCCAGGCACTGTGCCATCTCAGCACCCAAGCAGTCACGTGCACCAGCACCTCCCTCTTGCTCTCCTCCTCCCACCGCATTCGGCTTTCTTTCCTGGAGCCGTATAGATCATCTATTGCTTCTCTCTTGCCCTGCTAGCCATTTTATTCGTCTTGCTGATTTACAGGACTCCCGGAGCTTAGCCTGGTGCTTGGCACATGGCAGGTGCCCAGTAATAGCTGAATAAAAACATGCTTCAAATTGCAGGGGATGCCTCTTCCCTGTCACTTTCCTCTGTGCAGAGAGGAGGTTATCAGGTCAAGACCCTGGAGTCGGCTGCTTAACATGACTCTCTAGCTCTCTAACTTCCGCTTCCCAAGCCTGATTTCGCCTTTGCTGTAGAATGGCAAGGCAAGGGTCCTTCAGGACTTATGGCCTCCGCATCTGTGGTGATTTCAGCCGAAGCAAAGGGAATGCAGCTGCACCCTCCTAAGGGGAAAGGGGGGAAAAAAGGTTCCTGGGAGTAGAAAAGCACTGCCCATCTGCTTCTCTGCAGGACCCGAGCTGGCATTCTCCAACACACTTAAGAAGGGACTTGAGAAATCAGAGCCATTTGTCCAAATGGAGGCAGGAATGGAGGCTGACTGACAGCGTTCTTATTAAACCCTAATTTATCTTCGAAATCCCAAGATCTTTGGGGTCAGAAGTGACTTTGATCCTAAAAATAGAGCTAAGTGTAGCCCCCACCCACTCCCTCCATCTGTCTGCTTTCCTGACTTCAGGGTGGGGCTGCAGATGGGGGCTTCTCGGTGTTGAAAAGTAATTAGTTCCCTGCGGTGGCGCAGCGAGCTGCCTCTAACACTAACACAACCCAGCGTGGGGTCTGGCATGGCAATCTGCTTGGCTCCCTAGGTGAGGACATCGTTTGCATAGTGATGCATGCCAGATGGTTCTAGGGCAAACCCTGGTATCTGTGAGGAAAAGAGGAGCTGCCACTACTGAGTAGGGAGGGCTGGTGCTGCCTGGGGTAGCTGGTGAGGGAGAGCTGGTGCTGGCTGGGGTGGTTAGGGAGAAAGAAGCTGCTATTGTAAGGAAGGAAATGATGGATTCTCTAATGTGTTTGTGGAGAGGGCTGAGCCAGGCTAAAAGCTACCGTGAGAAATGTTCTATTGACTGGGGACTCATCCAGCGTGTTGCTGAGAATGGATGGTGGCTCTGAGTGTAAGGCTGGATTGGGGGGTGGGGGTGGACTCAAGCTGGCGAAAACACAGTAGGGGAATGCCCCGCTCCCAAAAAGGAGCAAACGACCTTCCTCCTAGTCAGCTGGATTAGAAGGCCCTGATTTGGGGGTGTGATAAAGTGGGGCAGGGGAGTTGACCCAAGATTATCAGCTTTTATTGTGTCCATTAAGGATTTTAAAATAACAAAGCAAAGCAATCAACAAAGCCAAAGCTAGCGGCCCTATGCTAGCGGCCCATTGATTTATTTTCTGGGAGAACGCTTTCACACAAAAATGAGCAGCACGCAACCCCAGGTGAGCTTTGATGCTCAGCAAAGAGCTCTTTGCCTTTGCTGACGGTGGCCTTCTCCATCCTCCTTGGGCAGAAACTGCTTGCAGAGCAGCCCAGCTTAGGACGCAGTTTCCCTAGCTGGGCCGGGTTGGTTAAGTGAAACCTATTTGTTAATTAAATACTGCCTTCTGATTGCTTTCATTACCTCTGTATGCTCAGCGGGCCCCATTTGGACCCTTTGTGCACAAGAGAGAATGAGGACCACTAGTATAGACAGAGCCAAAGACTCCATTTTTACCCCAGGACCGCGAGAGCTGTTCTTTTAAGATGTTCATTCCAGGTCTAAGAAGAAAGGTGCCCATATGCCTAAGAAGGTCAGATCTCCTCCACCTCCATGCTACCCTCCCTCCTTCCTCCTGCTCCACAGGATAATCTCTAATGCTTTTGTGTAGATGAGCAAGCAAGGGGACCAAGATGAAAAACATCCTGTGCAGTCCTGTCAAACTTCCAGAATATCCACCTTAAAAACGGAGGAGGCCAACTCATCCCTCTGGCGTGCTGTTGTGCAAACTATTCACTGGACAGTGGGCATGTCATGTCAGCAAATGGATACACCACAAACAGGCAACAGGGCTGTTTGATAGACAAACACAGAGAGTTTGTTTGTGTATCTCCTGGCTGTGTGCTGCAGTCACCATCTGCCCCTTCCTTACAGAATCACCTCATTAAGTGATATGGGGAGCTAAAGAATCATTTCTCTGTTTACTTCTAGAGTGATCATGAGTTCTCCAGAGTTCAGCCCATGTAAACATCTTAAAACATTGTCCTGTTATGCTGCTGCTGCTGGTGGTGAGGATGAGGATGATGACTGTATAATGATGATGATGTTGCTAGTGGCCCTTGATGTCGATGATGATGACAATGATGTGATGGTGATGATGGTGATAATGCTGGTGGTGGTAGCAATTTGATGATGATGATTGTGATGATGATATAATGATGATGGTGATAATGGTGATGATAATGATATTGATGGACGGTGCTGATGGTGCTGATGTGGTGATGTTGGTGGCAGTAGTAATGAGGATGTGGTGAGATGGTGAGGATGGTGGTGATGATATGGGGATGATGGGGATGACTGTTGACAGTGTGGTGGTGGTGGTGGTGGTGGTGGTGGTGGTGATGCCATTATGATTGGATAGTGATGGTGATGATCGTGATGGTTCCCTGTCCAATGAAGCTTGGCACAATGCCCCTGACTAAAGGCAGCGAAGGAAAAAGAAAGGACAGATACGCAGATGCCATGTGCTCACACTGATGGAATGGCATGTACTGTCACAGCCAAAAACCTCAGTGCATTTGTTATGCACAGCACTGCGGAGTATCCGTGGGAGGTCTTAGGTTGTAGATGTTCAGGAAGAAGAAGCTGCAGTTGCTAGTTTTTGTGAGTGACACTCGTCACTCACTCGAACTCAGATCCCCGAGGAAAGCTTTGTCACCCCTCTGAGCCATACTGGGAATGGGTTTTCCAGTTTCCCATGCATCTAATGCTTGGTCTCTGTTACGTCTGTACTGGGGCCAACAATACACACTCACATGGGACTTCACTCAGTCAGGGCTTCCTCTGATCCCTGCAGATGGCGATGATGGTGATGGAGGTGAAGGTTGGGCTGGTGGTGGTGATGGAGGTTAGGCTAGCAGTGGTGATGATGGTGGTGGGGGTGAAGGTTGGGCTAACAGTGGTGATGATGGTGGTGGGGGTGAAGGTTGGGCTGCTGGTGGGGGGGGATGGTGTGCAGGATGGAAGTAGCCCAGTTTCTGTAGGCATGCCAGCATGGCCAGGGCTGACATGTGTCCTTTACTGGTTGCCTTGGAAAGCACGTGTCTGTGGCAGGGGTGGGGGAGGCGTAGATGTGGTTTTATGCTCCTTCTCCAGATAACCCTATTTACCTCATGAGGCTTAGATTTACAGAGCACTTTCACAATCCGGGTCCGTCCATGCATGGTACGGACGAGACAACGCTGACAGTGTGGAGAAAGGGACCTCCAGATGTTTTCATTCTTGCCCACTCCTGAGGATATTAAACTGTATGATGGCATTTTGTAAGCCACGGGGGGAGGCAGTCATTGGGTATGGCCTCCATTGACCTGCTCTGTCTGGTGGACATGGCCTTGGTGATCCTATGCTGAGCTCTAAGTCTGCCAATACCAGTGACTTGAATTAGCCCAATAAGCTGTCCCCTGGGTTGCCCTACGACAGCCATGGAGGTTCTGGCAGGAGCTGATGTTTCCTCTGAGGCCACAGCTGCTTTTCTGAGTGGCCAGGTCACTGGCCAGGAGCTAATATGTACGTAAGTGTGTGTCTCTGCTCTGGGGCATAAAGAACGGATGCTGGTCATGCAGCCTGGGGTGAACACTGCCAAACTGCCAGAAGCCCTGGAAGGAAACTGCAGCCAGTTGCTGATCCAGAGCAGCAGCCAATATTTCAGAAGTGGAAACATCTCACTTCACGGACCTTGACTTAGGACCTTCTAGGCTGACACTTGACGTGTGAATTGCACACCAAGTCCCTTGCTGCGTCTGGGGAAGGCTAACTGTGTCAGAACAGCGATGACCTCACTGCGATTTGGCAGGCTTGAGAGCCGACAACACCGCTAAGCTCACGGTGGCTCGGTTTGACAAGCCTAAAGCCAGCAAGCCAGCCTCACAGTGTCTCTTGGCTCACATCCCACAGGTGGAAGGGATACTGTTGGGGGCCTGAGACCACGAGGGAGATCAAGGGTCCCACAGCCCACAGGGTCATCATTGGTCTCATATGAAGAAGACAGAGGGAGAGTTAAGCCAGCCCAAGGGAGGCAGAGGACTGAGCACTGCAGGGGGTTCTCTACGGAACTCTGCTCCACGTGCCAACTGTTTTGTGAAGATGAACACTATATGAGATTCAATATTCTGGGAAAAGATTGTGGTCTGTCCACCCCTGGAATTGCTTAGGGTTCAACTGGTTTCACGGCTAGAGACACTGTGGAAAGAGCTCAAATGCAGGAAAGGGGGAATTAGGGAGGAAGAGAGGGCTGAGACGGTCTTGGTCAAATCTGTGGTCTGCTGCCTCGTGTTTGCCTGTTGTACAGCAAAACCCCGCTGAAGTGGGTGGGGCTGACGTATCAAGTACCAGCAGACAGACAGCCAAGAGTTAGCACCAGATACACGTGACTGAAGTTCTGCAGTGTGGCTGTGGCACTGGACACACGTCACTCATGGGGTCCACCCAACCGTCTCACTCATGACGGAGTCACACACGCTTTAGACACAGTTCTGATGACTCAAGTGCAGCTGAGAAAAGAGCTGGCGGGGAAGATGTCCATACTGCCCCTTGTGGCTGAGGCACCCGTGACTAGCCTATCAGTAAGAGGAGCACTGACTAGGCAGCAGACAGTACCCAGCGAGAAGGGAAGGAGTGCTGTATGGCAAATTGAGGTCTCTTGATTAATGTGAGGGAAACCAGTTGACGCATTTTAGCCTCACATGAAAAGGGGACTAAGATAAGGATCATCAGTGAGATTTACTTTTTGTTTGGGGCTGGGGTCACAGAGTCCTGGGTTCCACCCACAGCACTACATAAGCCAGGCATGGAAGCAATGACCGTAATCCTAGTACTTGGGAGGCGGAGGCAAAGGCAGAAGCTCAAGGTCATCCTTGGCTACATAGTGAGTTGGTGGCTATCCTGGGCTACATGTCACATAATTCTCTATGTCAGAGGAGGTGGGGAGAGAAAGAGGGAGAGAGAAAGAAAGAAAGAGCAAGCAAGCAAGCAAGAAAAATTTGTTCAGCCAGGTTTGCTCTGGGTTGATGTTGAGCAAAACAGAACGATACAGAATATACTTAGGGAAATTTGTAATTGATGATGTTGAAAGGTTATCAACAGCCTGGAAATTCACACTCTACATGGCATATGCATAGCTAAGATTTGTATCACAAAGTGTTAGTCACAGTAGAGCGAAAATGTAACGAGAAGAAAGCAAGATGGGGGAGAGCTCATCGGGTGCTCCCCCAAACATGACACGGCTAGCCACATTCCAAGTCAAGAGGATGTGCCTGCTGGTTGCCAAGCACAAGTGAAAGTTCCACAGAGCATGGATGTAGGTGCTTCAGCCTCACTCCCGGGCCGCTGTGAAGGCACGCTTGCAGAGTTGGAAGCAGGTGGCTGGTGTTGACTGTGAGAGGATCCTCCACCTCAGCTCTGGTCCTGGCTCCTGCTGTGTCATGACAATGATTGGTTTTGAGACAAAATGCACCAAGTTGGCAGGTTGTGGGGAGCCATGGCCCTCCTGGATCTAAGGGATTTGACCTGTTGGTCCATTTGCTGTGTGTTCCCGTATGGGACACATACCTCCTGGAAGAGGATCGGAGCTGTTAGGCAGGATTACCCTGGGAACTGGCCAGAGCAAAGTGGGGCGGTGGTGAGGAGAGAGGTAAGGTCTCAGCTCAAGGAGAAGAAGCTCAGATACTGGAACCCAGGGACGGAATACTCAGGACACAGTCCTCACTGGCCTTGTTGTCTGTGACCTACAGGACCTAGTTTCCAGATGGTCAGGTCTGTCCTCACTGGGCTCAGAAGGGATTAGTGTCCAGATGCCAAGCCCGGTTTTGTCTTCTAGCTTGCCAGTGTGCTTCTCACTGCTAGCGTCAGACCTAGAACACGTGCCCACCTTTGCTTGATCCCCCGCCCCCTCTCACCAGGGGTTCCAAATCTACATGGGTTTCAGGCTACACAGCTCCCTAGAATATTCTGTTAGCTTACAGAGTCTAGCAACAAATGGATTGTCTCCTAACAAAAGGTGCCTCTGACAGACCTGACTACCTTGGAAAGGTGGGTGGCTTCAACCACAAAATCTGAGACGGGGTACCCCCAGATGTGTTCCTGACCACGGTCTTTCCTTCACTGTCCCTTTTTTGAGTTCCAAGTGTCGTGTGCAGAGATCGGCTTGTGGAGGGAGAGATGCTGGCTGGATGAGAGAGCTCCAGCTGACGAGGCCAGCCGCCTCAGCAGCACTGTACATTCACACTGCTGAGGCCCTGACCCTGTTGGAGAAGTCACCCTGAGCCATCCTGCGCCATCCTCAGCCAACCCACGCCATCCTCAGCCATCCTGTGCCATCCTGAGCCAACCTGCTCCATCTTGTGCCACTTCCCCAGGTGAATGGTGTGGGGGGAAGCAGAGCCACTAGTGAGAATTGTGTTTCTTAATCAAAGGACCACGGAGGGCAAGGGCACCCCTGGTGGACCCATGAATAAGTGGCTACAGAAAGGGACCAAGCGTCAGGCACTCTGAGGCTGACAGGAAGTGAACCAACCAAGAGTCACGGAAACACGTTGCTCTGCTTGCCCCTTCCCCCAGCACAGAGTAGAGATATAGCAGTGGAATTTTTGCCAGCAGGGACTGCATAGACTACACCACTCTATTTTTCCAACACCGGAATCTGTTTCTCTGTGGGACGAGTAAAGATTTGGTCAACAAACTGAAAGAAACTGAGACACCTTCTGTGACTTTGGCATATTTTCTTGGCTTACGGTGTTTTTAAAACGGAAACAACTACGATGCAGAGTTGCTCTTGCTAAACCAGAAGACCCCTGCCGCCATGGGCCAGGACTCCCCTCTGGAAACAGAGGCTGGGCTCCTCTCGCGCTGTTGCTTTTAGGATGGCACAGGCTGTCAGTGCCAACCACTCCTGCCTGCACCCTAGGTCCCAGGGTCCTCCTGCTCCTGGCAGGCAGTGGGGTATGATGCTTCGGACGCTTGGAGAAGCTTGTCTTCTGTCGTTTTAGAAATGGCCTCCGCGGTGTGGAGTGCCTCCCAAGAGACTTCGGGTGGGGTCAGAGATAGGGGAAGCTGATAGCCAGCCACAGGCTAACAATAGATCAACACACCCAGAGGGCGACTGAACTCTCTCTCACCTATCCGACCCTCCTCTAATTGGTACCAATTGGTGTCCTTTAGCCCAGGCTTTCTTTGTAACTGAGCTCCTGGGCTCATTTCCCCACTGAGTGACCCTTTGTTCCAAGCGTCTGGTCCGTGAGGCACCAAGGCCTTGGGATGAGAACCATGGTTAAAAGGTCTCCCTCTGCTTTGTTGCAAATGGTCCCGTTGTGTTAAGGTTCCTTCAAAGTTCAATTTCAGAAACGAGGTCATAAGGATCTCCCCAGTCCCAGGTTGTGCTGTGTCCACCAGTTTCTAAGATGTGACGTACTTGCAAAGGGATTTTGTGGTGAAAGGATCCTTCCCTTGCTGGCCTTGTCACTCACATACTGGATAACCACGTGAGAGCTGCCAACTGGTGATGGGTTCAAACCCTGTGGAGTGGCCCCTGACCTCCCACACGGTGAGGTGATGCACACTAGGGAGAGCCAGAGGGCTCTGCTAGATCTCCACTGGATCAGGGGTGAAGGAGGCACAGGGTGGTCAGTTCCCAGGTGGAGGGATTCTCAGGTCACCAACGCCATCTCTGCTCCCATCAGCAAAGATGAAGTCAGATACTTAACAGCAGTCAACCATGGGCCAGTAACAGTCACGGCTTAGCCAGAGAGGAGGCCTCAGTCTTAAAGCCCAAACCCTGGGCAGAAAGCATGGCCTATCTGAGGATCATTATCAAAACATCCTTGGAGGGACAAAGGCTTACTAAGAAGTCAAGATATATCACAGCACATAGTAGGTGGGTTTTCATGGAAAGGTGCTTGCTTGGCTCACTAAAACCTCATCTGATGAAGGCCATTAGCTGGTAAGGGGAGATGTGTGAAACCCAAAGCCAGCCACACCAAGTGTGTCTACCTTCCTTGGATGGTTCTGGCGTAGGAAGATCCTGAGTTAGACGAAGTCATCAGGGAGAGCCCTCCTGGTGACCCTGGCATAAGGTGCCAAGCAACTCCTTAGCCCCTTGAGGAGTCTTATACAGACAAACACATTGAAGGGGGGCTTCTGAGCCCCGCCCAGGAGCCACAGCCGCCGGTCACCAAAGCTGGGACATCCTGGCAGCAAGCCGAGCCTGCAGCCTCTTCTGCCAGCCTCAGTTTCCTCACTTCAAAGCTAAGCACAACCTGTCAAGATGGGACCAAGTTCAAGAGAAGGGACGAGATCTGCCCGGTATCAGCCCCGCAGCCTGGGCAGCTGAGCCTTGTGCACACGTCTCCTCTGGAGCCATGGAGACAGCGCCAAGAACATATAAAACTTATCCCCTTGTGGAGCTGGAGGCTGACGGCTGGGAATGAAGATACCATGAGAGCTGGTTCCAGGCCTCTGCCAGTCTGTACATCTGCCATCTGTAGAGACGTCACCTTGTGCTGTCTTTGTCATCACATGTGTCCCCCGAGCATCCCTGTGTCATGTTGTCTTAGAAAGATGCCAGCCATATTCAATTAGAGGCTCACCCTGCTCCAGGACGACACCATCTCCCTAATTATACTTGTTGTAACCCTCAAATAAGAGAACCTGGGGACTCGAGCAAATGTTGTTTGTGGGGGGCACAGTTCATGTGCCTGAAACTCTGGCAATTCTACAGAGCCCGGCACCCTGGAAAACCCTGGGTTCTGCCAGCACACTGCCAGCAACACCTGTGGAGCCGATAGGGTCCCTGGTTCATTCGACACCGGCCCCTCTCGGGGACTCTTCCAAAAGCCCTGGCTTTCACGGTTTAAAGAGAGGTTAGTGCCGTAGCCATGGTTCTAATTAAGGGTTGACAGAGCATGTCGTGACATCATCAATAAACCGAGTGTAGGGGAAAAGCAAAGACTCCATGTGGGCCTGGGAGGGCAGCCCCGGGTCTGTCGTGAAATTGCATTTTGTGGCCAATAAAACACCCTTCTGGAGATCATCGGTGAGCTTGATGTGGAATGCCAAGTTCTCCGTGTCTGGGAGGCGCCACTCAGTGCATGTCAATCCCTACAGGGTCGACCAGCATGGGATCTGACTTGCTCCCTTGCTGTCAGCTTGGGCAGGTCAGTTTCAAACCCCTGTGGGCTGAGGGGAGGTATTTCCAGAACATGAGAGAACCATAACCATTGGCAGGGACCCAAGAGTGGCGTTCTCTGGCTGTGTCACTCGTCACCATGTGTCCTGCCTAAGTGAGTGACAGAGATTCAGAAACAGAAACATCAGCTCAGGTTTGAGGATTGAACTCAGCCTCTGAATGGGGTTGGAGAAGCACTTGTCTGCCTTCCTGAGGTGCTCATCATTCCAAAGCTCATGGCCCAACAGGAACCTAGTCTCATTTTCTCTCTCTCTCTCATGTGTGTGTGTATACATGTGTATAGATCAGAGAACAATCAAGGAGGATCATTCCTCAGACACCATCCACCTTTTGAGGCAATGTCTTTTGTTAGCCTGAAACATAGCCTTGTAAGCCAATCAGCAACAAGCTTCAGGAATTCTCCTGTCTCTGCCATAGCTGAAATTACAGGTCATTCCACTAACCCCAGCTCTATCTATCTATCTATCTATCTATCTATCTATCTATCTATCTATCTTTTTGTTTTGTTTTGTTTTGTTTTGTTTTGTTTTTGAGACAGGGTTTCTCTGTGTAGCCCTGGCTGTCCTGGAATTCAATCAGTAGACCAGACTGACCCTGAACTCACAGAGATCCTCCTGCCTCTGCCTCCGGAGTGCTGGGATCAAAGGTGTGCCCCACCACTGCCTGACTACTTACTTGTTCCTGATGTGTTTTTCTGTGTACATCTCTGTGTACCCATGCATGCCCGCTGCCTAGGGAGGCCAGCAGAGGGCACCGAGTCCCCTGGAACTAGTTACAGATGGATGTGTCACTGTGGCAGGGTCCTCTGCAAGAGCAGCCTTAACCGCTGAGCTATCTTTCCAGCCCTATGTGGGCTCTGGGAAGAACTCATGTCCTCACACTTACAAGGTGTCATAGTCACCGTTCTATTGAAGAGACACCATAACCCGGGCAGCTCTTAGAAAGCATTTAATTGAGGGTTTGAATATAGTTTACGTTTAGTCCATTAGCATCATGGCAGGAAACGTGGTAGCAGGCAGGTGCTGGAGAAGCAGCTAAGACCGGCCTGACCCACTATCTCCCACAAGGCTACACTTCCAAATCCTTCTCAAATAGGGCTGCTCCTTGATGACTAAGCATTCAAATATATGAGCCTACTGCGGTCATTCGGCAAGCTTGGCGCTGGCCGGGCTGTTCCCCTACTCTGTTTCTCAGCGTGCTGTGTTCCCACCCTTGGCGACTCTGCTCTGCCCAGGACTGCAGGGAGGGCAGGGACCACAGCCAGTCTGTGGCAAGGCCGCCATCTTGAGAGACAGTTGCAGAGTCCAGGCAACTGTCCGGCCCTGCACGGTTTCGTATGCTCCAGAGCAGCGGGGCTGGTGCTGTCCAGAGCACCAAGGGCCTCATGCGTGGCTACGAATGTCAGTGTCCAGACGCTGTCCGTCAGGAGAACAGGCACGTGTGAGCACCCTGAGCTCAGGATCCTGTCTGTGGACTAGATGACCAAGGCCGCATTCCCCGGAGCCACCCCAGAGGCTGTGTGCTGAGATGCAGAGTGGTTCTCACGCATCCTCAGACCCCTCTAGTGGGAGCCCTGTTGCCGTGGAAACACCCCCCTTCCTGGCCCAGAAAATACACTCTCTCTTCTGTCAAAGGAGAGCAGGCTAGCCACTGCAGCCCCAGACCAGCCCCACCTTGCTGGCATTAAAGAGAGATGGCGCTTTGGGACTCTGCCTCACTCTGGCACACGCTGTCATTAGCTCAGGGTCCTCGGGGCCTGTTCTGACCCTTCACAGGACCTGAAGACCACTCTTGCTTTGGGCTGAGGGTCGAGAAGCTTCCAATGAAAAAGAAACAGAAGCATGGTCGTCTCCACTTCTACCTGAAATTCAAAATATCACTGGTATCTCTACAGCATCTGCCATGTGTAAGGGACCCCCCGGCTGCTCACACACCAGCTCCTCACTGTCTTGCACACCAGAGTTGTAAAATTGCACAGGGCACATGGGCGGGGCCTAGGGGTGGGGGGTGCATCCTTCTCTGGGTGTGACTGGGGGTGAGGAGTGATGGCTTTTTGAGTTACCCAGGGCAAAGAGTGATGGACACAACCATAAAACTCTGGAACCCCAGCCTGGAGGGAGCAGGACCATGGGGTCTGCCGCAAAGCTGATAAGGGGCAGCCACAGAGACGCTACAGATGTGGCCTGTTCCCATAGCACGGACAGACAAGCTGACTACAGCCAGCTCTGGGCGCTGATGGTACCTCTTCTACCCTCCCTCCCTCCTTCCTTCTTTTCTCCCTTCCTTCTCTTTTTCCTCTTCTTTCCTGTCACGTGCTGTGCAAGCATTCTTCCCCAGTTTTTTTTTTTTTCTTTTTTTTTGAGATAGGGTTTCACTAAATCACCCAGGCTGGCCTTGAACTTCTAACCTTCCTGCCACAGTTGGGACAGACCTGCACCACCAGGCCAGGCTCTCCCTGGCACTATCTTTTGCTCCTACGAAAAGGAAAATATCTTTTCCCTGCCCTGAAGAAGATGGAGGGCAGAGTGATGCCAGCTACATTCAGAGGAGCCGCATGGAGCCCTGCTATCTGTCCCGGGACGGAACGCAGAACACGTTCAGGATGTGGCGGGAGCTCTGGGCCGCAGCAGCGGGGGGGGGGGGGGGGGGGGGGGGGGGGG
>NW_026596034.1:36286909-36300315 GCF_907164565.1 Psammomys obesus | reverse complement strand
GGGGGGGGGGGGGGTGTGGGGGGGGGGGGGGGGGGGGGGGGGAGGTGTGCAGCGCTCAGGAAGTGGGGGCAAATCCCAGACATGGTCGGACGTGGAGGATTTTATCATAAATAACTGACTAGACACCCATGGGTCTGAATATCAGAGTAAATACTGAGTGCCTTCTGAATCGGTCTGTAGATGACCTTGTTGGTGTGGCTGTCACTTGAGGCGGGCAGGCACTCCAAGCACTTTACAAGAAGGAATTCTTTTGGCACGAGCATGTTGTCACAGTGACTCTGAGTGTCATGTTTGAAGGATTTGAGTTTTAAACCCTGATGTCACCACTCTTACGAACTGTGTGAATGAGACCAGGAGATTGGCTCTGAGCCTTTCTTTTTCCTGTTCAGTGGGGACTTGTGGCCATTTCACAGAATCACAAGTGCGATGAAGTCTTAGATGGAGCCAGATGAGGCCACTGGCTTTGTACCTACAGGATTCTGGCTGCTGAGCACGCTCCAAACCCCGCAGAGGAGGGGCTCAGTGGATGCCAGCCCAGGAAGGTTCTTAGTCAACTCCAGCTTTCTGTCATTTGGAAGGAGCTGTGTACTGCAGTCCTTCCTGCCCACGAGACTGGGCTTCATCCTGCGTCCTCTAGTCCCTTCTCCCACAGCTTCCTAGACTAGACTTGCTGAAGAGCTGCCAGTCTGCTTGCTGCCAAATCCAGCCTCTGAACAGAGAGGAATGATACTGCTGGCTCTCGAAGTTACAAGAACCTCCGCTCGGCAGGAGACAGCATCCCCGGGAGGGCATTGCTTGACCAGCAGAATCTCTCAGGACAGGACTCCCAGGGACACGAATTCCTCAGCCATCTGTTGCCCCTTCAAGGTAGGGGGGTAGGGGTCCCATCACAGCCCTCTGACAAATGCTGGGCTCCCGAGCAGCAAGCAGCAGGAGGCAGGAGGCCCACACCTCTGGCTCTGCAGCTTATATCACCAGATGCCACAACCAGGGACCTGCCTGGTCCCTTAGCTACCTAATACTGCAGCTCTAGCTTAGAAATGTCACCATCACCCTTGCGGGTCAGCACGGTTCTGTGGGAGAAAATATGGATCACTCTTACCCCATGGGGAGGTAGACTAAATAGAGGAAATTCCAAGGGAGTAAAGGCTTTGGAAGGGGGTGTGGCTACAGCGATGAAGCCAGAGGTTCCTTTCTCTGCACACAGCAGTGCCCCAGCCTTGCTCGGCAGACACCACCACTATTCCAAGTGTTTGGATTAATTCTGATGCCAAACCCTCCTCACTAAATGACATGACTTTGTGACTTCGAGGTTAGGGAGAGGAAAGGTGGGGGAGGGGGCGGTAAATCATTCTGATGGATCTCCTCAAAATCTGTTCTACCAGGACAGTCACCCGTCACGCCTCCCTGCTTTGCAATAGCATAATGGCCACGGTCTGGAGACATGTCACAGTCATACATACCGATCACCCTGAAGGCCGTGGTGCCTTTCTGCACAGTGAGACTCGTCTCCAGGCCCACACACCTACGTCTGTGGTACGTCAGTCTAGAGTGCAACCCTTCCCGTGGGGACCCGTGGTCTTCCTTAAAAACAACCATTGTCTTCATGGGGCGGGGGGCGAAAGTAGACGCTTAGTGACATTATTCATTATCATCATCATATGTTTATAGTGTTTGCGTGAACAGGGTGTACAGGAGCCACTGTGCATAGGCTCACCTTTTGGGGATCAGTTCTCATCCTTCACTGTGGGTTCTAGGGTTCGAACTCAGGCTGTCAGGTACAAATGGCAAGAGCCCTTGTAGTGAGAATTTTGTTGTTGCTGTTTTTCTAAAACAGACATGTCATATGAATATGCTTTTGTTTTAATCCCAAGTGTGGGATCTGGGGCTTCAGATTGTCCACAGATTGTGACTATGATTTGCCTTGTGCTCTAGCAGGGATGTGAATTTGCCAGCAGAGAATAGTTTACATTTGAAATCCTGGGAACTCTTCAGAGGGTATGTAGATGCCAGGACCCCAAGATAGGCAGAGGCTGCCGCTCCGCTGCTGTTGCTGGTTGCTGTTTGTTTGCCTTTTGCTGGATTGCTGGTTGGAGATATCCTGACAACAAAGATGAAACTCAGCCCAAGGAGCTTGACATCCCTAACCAGCAGGAAGTAGTCTAACAATAGCAATGCCTCCTCTCCCCTCTGAACTTCTTTCTCTCCAACCTAGTGTTGGGGGTTTGGAAGAGCTAGGGGTGGTGTCAGGAGGTAGGAAAAAGAACCCAGTAAAGTAGCCAAATGTCCAGCTTCATGCTCTTACTCACTGAGCCAACCTGCTGGCCAGCCTGGTTACATTATAGATTCAGTAGGAAGGACATCCAGCAGGTGATGGTATTAGCGGGGGCAGAGCACCATGCGGCGGCCTCTCATGAGGTCTCTGAGTCGCTGCCCAGTGTAAATGTCCCCACAGGCTCCTGTGTGTGGACACTTGCTTCCCCAGGTGCCGTCTCAGGAAGCCATGGAACAGTTAGGGCTCCCTTTGGAAGAAGTCGATCTCTGGGGAGGGCGGGTCTTAAAAATTATACCTTGGTTAGCTTCTGGCTGCAGCCATCTGCTTCCTGACTGACCAAGATATAACAAGCTTCACTGTCAACTCCTGCTATGACCCCCACCAGACTCCGACCCCCATCCCCACCCCTGTGGACCATAGCCTTGAGCCACTGAGCTGAGGTAAATCCTTTCTCCCCTAAGTTTCTGTCACGCATTCTGTCAGAGCATCGAGAGAGTAGCTTACACATAAAGCCTACCAGAGCTCTCCTGAAGCAGAGTTACCCTGGCCGCATCGTATTTGAATTGCAGGCCGCAGGCTATGTTGCATCCAAGGATCTCTCTTCATCCCCTTCTGTGGGAGGGGTGGTTGTGCTCCTGCCTGTATGCTGTATGAGGATGGGTCTGTCACCCGAGATGAAGCTGTGGTTTTGGATTTTTTGTCACAGAATTATATAGGTTCTCTTTACAGAAGATGGTCTGGTTCTGTTTTTCTTTTTTTAAGATTATCTATCTATCTATCTATCTATCTATCTATCTATCTATCTAGATATCTATCTATCTATCTAGATATCTATCTAGATCTGTATGTACACCTGCATGCCAGAAGAGGGCACCAGATCTCATTATAGATGGTTATGAGCCACCATGTGGTTGCTGGGAATTGAACTCAGGACCTTCGGAAGAACAGCCAGTGCTCTTAACCTCTGAGCCATCTCTCCAGCCCTTATAGAAGACATCTAAGGGGACACGTGTGGGCTTGGTGAAGAGCTGGGGTGGGATTGGTAGACAGGATGTTAATGGGAAGGCATGGAGACATGTGCTGTCTTGGTCTGCTTAGACATATGGGCAGCGCAGAAGAGGGCAGGTTGCTTCTCAGTGATCATTAACAAGAGGAAGAACACGAGCAGAAACTTTTTGGTGGGAGATTAGCCACCTTACCTCTGAAGAAGGTATATTCTTGGTTGATTCATTATCGGTAGAAAGAGACAGGGAACTCTTACTAGGCTCATCTTTTCTTTTTATCACTGCCGTTTTATGTTTTCCTTTCCTTTGCTTTTTGGCTGTTGGGGTTGAAAAAACAAAAAAACACAATAAATCCAGGAAAATGATTTTTAAAAAAGATATCTCCTTTGTGGGAAATGACCTAGTGGGTCCCAGGATGGTTCCCAAGGTTCTAGCCGGGTGTCACTCACTCGCTGGGTGCTGGTGACACAGGTATCTTCACCTTAGAGTTCTTCCTACTTACACTCTGCACCTTGCCCTGTGTCTATTTGTTCCCTGCAGGACATCTGGCCTCAGGGTCAAGCTCTGCAGCCAGCTGGCCCTGAGTTCAAATTCAGTGTGGCTCCTCCCTCTTCCCTGGGAGTCTGCTCCCTTCATTACCAAATGGACATGCTCCTGGCACACTCCAGGTAGTGTGGGGAGAATTGGATGTGAAACGTTGTGAGCTGCTGAGCCCGAATACCGGGACGATTATCGACACCTTCTGGGGTTTTACTTATTCCGGAGGTGGCGGAGCATGAAGCACTTTTACCCACGTGTCCTGGGGAACAATGAGCCCTTGTTTCTGCGACAAGCCCTGGCTGGCTCTAACAAGCATACAGGCAATGAGTGCTACACTGTAGCACCACCAGAAGTTGGCTGCACCTCACCTTGTCACCCTCCACAGAGGCTCAAAAGGGCTGCCGGGTCACAGCCTACATCCTTGGTCTGATTAGCAGAAACTCGAGCACCCAGCAGCCGCCTGGTTCCTGAGCACCTGTTCTGCCTGCTGCACCACTCCGGCTGCCCACAGAAAGAACACACAGCCTCCACCACACCCTCTGCTCCGCCCCATCGCAGTCAGCCTGCTTGCCTTGTCCCTCACCTCCCTGAGGCTGGCTCCTAACCCCTCCTGACCTACCCTCTGCCCCATCAATCCTTGGAGTTAACGCAGCCAGCTCTCAGCTCTGCCCCTAAAGTGTGGGGCACAAAACAGTCCTACAGTTTCCCTGTGTGCTTGGAAATGGATGCCTGGACCTCTTCTCTTCCTGGGGCCTCCCTCCAACCCTCTCCAAGCAGGCACAGTGACAGGAGACCCCTCTCTAGTCAAGGGAAGAGAGTCAGTCCCTCCCACCCCCAGGCGAGGGGTGCGCACAGCCAGCTCAGCAGGGGCTGTATTTCAAATAGTAACTAATGGAGAATAAATAGTAATTAAGAGGCACATTCCAACCTCTTCAGCACAGGGCACGGTCCCTGCTCTGGAGCTGGGGATGGCCCCACTCTTGTTTTCTTTTAATCTGGTTTGAAAGATGAGTGCTGTCCCCGGCTGGGGACAGAGCTGGTCATGTGAAGTCATCACTGTGGCATGTGCAGCCCAGTGTGCTCAGAGACAGAGAAGAACTGCCAGCCGTGGGGCCTTCGTGGCTTCGAGCCGTGGCCGGACAGGCTAACGAGCTGCGGCCCCAGTGTGTTAGCAATCATAAACACTCCGTGCTGAGGTAGGGGGTCAAACAAGGAAGAAGGCAATGCCATGTGTGGGCCCTGGTGTGCATACTTGTGTGAGTATTGTGTATGCGCGTGGGTATATGTGGGCATGGTGTAGGAGTGTGCATGTGGATGAGGGCATGCATTCTGTGTACACACGAGAGTGCGCCCACAACGTGCATACATGTATGCGGAGCAGATGAGTGGGTATGTAGGCATGGAGGTATGTGCACGCAAGAGTGCACTTGAGGGACATGTGTGAATGTGGATTTGGCTGTGTGTTTGCATGTGTGTACATGGGTTCATGTATGTGACAAGTACTGAGCAAGTGTGTTGACACGGATAACTTGGCCCGAGGTGGTGGTGTGGCTGTGGCCTGGGACGTTGTGGCGGCGTCACGTACTGTAGCAGTCGCTTGGCTTTTGGCTGTGCTCTCCTGGGAACAGAGGAGCGGCAAAACCAACCATGTGCCATAATTAATATCCCTGTCCTTCCCGGTTTCTACTGCACACACCAGGCCCTTCTCGGGGCCAGGAGGGAAGGATGAACCAGACATGACCCTGCCCATCAGGCTGCTCAGCGCTGGGAACGCCCACAAGTGCAATAATCACTCAAGCAGTGGAGATGGCGGCGGCGGCGGCAGAGAAACACACAGGACAGCCACACCGTGGCCAGCACAGTCCCGGATGTCAGTGCCAGGTGGCAGTGGGCCTCAATGGTTCCTGTCTTTCATAGCAGGCGTCCTCGCAACGCCGGCCAGTTGCTGCCCATTGGAGACTGTGTGTCCTGGCCCTTGTGGCTGAGGCCTGATGGCAGGGCCTTTCCACGGACCTGTTTCAGCCACAGCCGTGGATATGGTGGGTTGTGCCTGGCCCCACATCCTCCCTTCCCTGCTGATGTGCAGGTGGGCGCTGGGGCGGCCATCTTCACCTGGCCGCATCCTCCAGGCATCTGGAGAAGCCCACAGGACCCTGTCAAAACCGTGCACCCCTTACCATGAAATGCCGGGGGCAGGGGGCGGGGAAGAACACTGACTGGATTGAGATGCAGATGGATGTGTGTGCGTGCCTGCATTCATGTGTGCGTGGGTGCATGCGTGCGTGGGTGTGTAAACAGTCTGGCTTGGTGACCTGATCTTCTGAGCTGTATGTCTGCAGAGAACATCATCCCCGTGGCTCAAGGTCTCAAGCTATCCGTAAACGAATGACTTCTAGGGTGCAGGGAACCCCTTCCTGTACACTGCGGAGGCAAAGCTGCTTCCATCAAGGCTGAGGAGCCTGGGTCTGTGGGCCGCACCAAGGAGCAGGGAGCTGCCTGACAACGTTAGGAGATGCTGTCAGCTTGGGTCCCAGGCAGCCGGCAGAACAGTGGGAAAGAATATGAAAATGTTAACTAAACTCCGCCAGCTCCCAGTGGTGCGCTCGGCCCTGCAGCGAGCATTCAAGGGCAGCTCTGGATTCCAAGTGGGTTAGTGTGACACATATGTGATCTCAGGGGGGAAATGAGGACATCGCAGTAATATTTCCCAAGGCATGCAATTATTTGAGAAGGCCCCAAACAGTCCAGACTAATGAGTCTATCTTGCCATGTGGAGTCTGGAAATCTAATTTTTTTGATGGTGTGGTTGTTTTGAATCCAGTTGGGAAGGGGTGGGAATCTCGCTTCTGCAGCAAGCCTGTGAGTGCTGAAGGCTCAAAGCTTCCCACACGCAGGCTCGTTAAGCTGAGGGCGGGTGATCCAGGCTCTGCACCTGGAAAAGCACGTCAGCGAGTCTGTAAGAAGCAGTCCGAGCTAGTTTACATGACAGGGATGTGTTAGGCTCAAGTCTAGACACAGGTGGGCTTCAGGCTCGGCTTGTTCCAGCTGTGCCTGTTGTCTCTTGGTCTGTTTTTGCCTCCCTCAGGCTGCTTTGCTCTCCGAATGATATCCCTAGGGTAGGCAGGGTGTGTCTAATGGCACTGGAGGCCACTCTGTGTTCAGTCACAGAAGAAAGGTTACCTTCCTCCCCTCACTCACAGAAGCCCTAAAGCTGGGCATAGGGGCACACCTGAAATCCCAGAGCTGGAAAGGCAGAGTCAGGAAGGCCTTCAGGTTTGCTGGTGGGCCAATCTATCCAAATCATCGAGCTACAAGCCAGTGGGAAGCCTTATTTAAAAAAAAAAAAAAATCAGAGATCTGGCAAGATAGCTCAATGGACAAACGTGCTTTTGAGCAGAGCTGACAATCTGAGTTAGATCCCTGATCTCACAAGAGGGTAGGAGTGAACCAGCTCCAGAGCGTTGTCCTCAGCTGCCCACACACTGGCCTACTCACTCACACACACGATAAAACAAACAACTGTATTTTTTAAACTATGATGGAGAGCAATAGAAGACCCCTGGTGTCAACCTCTGGGCTACACACACACACACACACACACACACACAGCCCTGGGATTTTCTCTGGCTGGATGGTACAATGGTCCCAAAGCATCCCAGAACCCACTCGGCCACCTGATAAGAGATCTGAGTTCTTGCCAGGGTTCCAGAAGACAAAGACGACTCGAAGCAGCTGACTGGTGGCAGCCACTGTGGCCACTGCAGAAAATTAAACATAAAAATAGACAGCACAGACAGTGAACTCCTGATCTCAGGCTCTGCTTCCAGGTGTGACCTCGCCCACCGGAGCACACTGAGCCTGCAGAGGTGAGCGCCGAGTCATTCCAACCAAAGAAAGAGACGCTCAGAACAGGGCATGCCTTCCCATCTCTGGAGCCTCTGAGCTGAACAAGCCTGGTGCAGTCCCCAGAGAACCCAAAATGCAGGTGGTGTCAAGTGAACGTCACTCCAGATTCCATCATCCATCACAGGCTTCACATTCACGTCTTTCAAGGGCGTGTCACAAAAGCTGCTGTGACCCACATCCCCGCAGACCCTCTGCCTTTCCTCTGCCGGCCTTGGACCCTGCTTGAGGCCAGATTCCTCATGGAGCTCTCCAGTGCAGACAGGCTGCTGCCCTTGTCCTTCAGTTCCTCACCCTCTGCCGAGTCACAGGCCTGGTTGTTCGTCCCCAGCTCCAATGACTCCCCGGGAAGGTAAGAGAAGAACAGATGGGAATGATTCCAGAATGTTCCATAGTGCCCAGAGGTGCCTATGTCCACATTTACCAGTGAGTCTTGTTATCTGGGTGCAGCCAAAATCCTGTTCCTGCCTCCCACAGGATTCAGGGCCTACACAGCTGAGCTCTTGGACAAACAAGCAGAGATTCTGAGGTGGGCATAGTCAACTCTTGACAGGGACAGTCAGATGTCCACGTGTCTGAGAATAGCTTGCAGAGCTTGCTTCAGAGAGAGAGAAGAGCAGAGCCTGGGGACACCTACAGCATTTGTTTAAAAGAAAGAGGGAGCTGGAGAAGGCTCAGTGGTTTAGAGCACTGGCTGCCCTTCCAGAGGACAGGAGGTGGGGTCACAGCACCCACAAGGTGGCCCCAACCATCCATAACTCCAGTTCTAGGGTATCTGATGCCCTCTGCTGGCCTCCATGGGCAACTGCATGCACCTACCTACTACATACAGTATTGTAATTTAAAAGAAATATTTTTAAAATATTAAAAAAATAAAGGAAAAAAGGTGAGGAAGAGGAGAGGAAGAAAAGGAAGAGAGGGAGAGGAGGCAGGACTGAGCCCCTCTTCCTGTTGAAACGAAATGGGTAATGACGTTGGTCCTACCCATCAGGGGAGGCACTGGTGGGCACTGACAGACAGACCTGGGCCTGCCCCAGTGCCCGCCCTATGCCCCTATGGGTGCCCTCCCTGGTCCTGTGCAAAGAAAGGGCTTCAGACTGGTATGCAGGGCCAGTCATAAGAATACAGGGCTGTGCCCGGGGAAACAACGCTGGAAACCTGCGCTGAATGACCCTGGTCTGTTGACCCCTTTCCCAGCCCTGAGAAGAAGCTGTGTGAACTCAGCTCATGGAGTGAAAGCCCTGGCTCATCTGGTCCCCATCTCTCCCTCCATCATCCGTATTAGCTGCCGTCTTTTCTTTAATGAATACGTTTTAAACCTCCAGGTGTTTTAAATTTTTATCTTGTTCCCTTGCTTACACGAGGAAATTCAAGCAGACCAGTGTGTTAATAGAAACCCAGTGGACGCAAGGGCAGTCTCTCTCTCTTGGGGCGGGGAAGGGGGAGTCGTGCTGGCCATGGGCACCCCAGCACCCGCTGCAGTTCCGCACTTAGCCGCTAGGAGCAGGGCAGAGCCGTGTGCCCCGCTGTCATCCTCTGAGTCCCGAGAGCCTTCCCAAAGGCTGGGAAACAGGTTCCTTGTGGCTGCCCCCGTGCTGAAGACCCAAATGCGTAAAAAGGACCCAGGCCTGTCTGGGAAAGCCTGCGGAATCCACCTCCTGCACCAGTCTGGAACAGGAAGGGGAGGCAAGTCCTGCAGGGGTGGAGACATCGGAGCCAGGGCATCTTCCGTGCTCAGTCAGCGCCTTCAGGGTGTCCTGATCCTCGGTGTCACGTGGGTTGTTCCATGTGAGGCTTGAGACCCCAGGGAGTGCCACCAGCAGATCCCGACCTTTCCTCTTCCGTGGGGATGAAACCTGTGTGCCGCAGGGCCCTGTAGAATCTAGACACCCCTCCACCACACTGTGAGCAGCTGCAGCCCTGAGGACGCAGGCTGTGATGCTGCCATGTCTCAGCCGTTGAAGAGGATGCCGGGGGATTTCCAGGGAAAGCCTGGAAGAGGTGACTAAATGCCCTTTGACCAGGAAGGCTTCTGGCCCCTCTGTGCGGCTATGGGGACCACAAGACAGGCCGCCACCAAGATTTCCCTGGTGGCTGTACTTCACAGGGCTCCCCCTTCTCGGGCAGGGTTAGTCTTAGAAGCCACTTCCTGAGAAGGTGTCTGAACACATCTGGACAGGCAGCGCCCATTTTCCCCGGTTTTGCTGTACTCCGTAAACAGAAATCCCCATGACCATCATCAGTCTGTACTCCCAGAACTCATCCAGCCCGGGGAGGGGGTTACTGCTGCTTTACAGATGTGTCCTAGTCAGGGAGCAGCCCACTGTCTTCTCCTCCGGCCCCAAAGCAGTTAACCCTGAGCTGCAAGGAAACATCACGTATCAGCAGAAGTGCAAGCCAGGAAGAACTTTCCAAGTCTCCAAAACAAAAGCGATCAAGGCAGCCATCTGTGCATCAGGGAAGGAAAGACAGTGGCCTTTCTTTTTTTTTTTTTTTTTTTAATTTGGCACTCGCTTCTAGTTAGTCCCTAAACAGGCGCTTCGTTTCTTATCTTTCTGGAAAATTCTAAAATGGGAAGGCCAAGGAAAATTCCAGAATTCCAAACTTTCAGAATATTCACAAGTGGGTACGTATATGTGTGTGTGTGCATGGCATGTGTGTGACATTAGAAAAGAGAGCCAGCGTGCCACACAGAACTCAAGTGGGCTGCCGTCTCAGCACATTCGAATTCTGAGAACTTTTTCTTTCTTTTCTCCCCCAACCCCCGCCTTTTTTTTTTTTTTTTTTTTTTTTTTTTGGCCTGGGAAAAGAGAGCTGGGGCAGAAGGGGGCAGAGTAGAAAGAGAAACCTTAGCTGACAGGAAAATAAAGAAGATGGCTGCCCAGCAGATTATTCCTAAGCCTGGCTTTGAAGGAGTGAAGCCCTCCTCAGTTCCCGGCCCTGGTTATCTCCTGTAATTGCATTATTCTGAGATTTACCAGGATAAGATGGCCCAGCTTAGTGGCAGTAATGGAAGACAGGTGTGACTACAGCCACAGAGCCACTTTCCACTCTCTGGCTAGGCCCAACTGGGGCAGGGATGCCTCTCTTGCTGCCCACCACTGCCCTGGGAGTGGATAAGATATGGGCATTTTCCCAGCCTGATTCTATGGAACTGGCACAGACTCCTGTCCCCATCTTGAGAGCTGTACTTCTTGATAGCAGGGTGACCTTCCTCTCTGCAACCCCCACACCCTTATTACACTACCTGGTTCAAGGTCGAAGTTCCTGTTATCCTTGAAAGCCCTGTGCTGTGTTTTTATTCTTGTAGCCCAGGCTTGCCTCAAACTCATTATATAGCCAGGGATGCCCTTGAACTTTTGGTCCTCCTGCCTCTACCTCCAGAGTGCTGGGGTGACCGACATGCTCTACCATGCCTTGTTTCTTGTGGTGTCAGGGATCAAGCTCAGGGCTTGGTATGTGCTAGGTAAGCACCGTCATAGCTGGGCTATAGCCCCAGCATCCCAGACCACCAGCTTCCACTGAACTTCCACTCACTTAAGGAGAGACACACATTTATCTGTGGCCTGTAGTTGTTGAGACAGGAGAGGAGTCCGGCTGTGAGGGCCAGCACCAGCTGTGGAGTAGGAGCTAGAGAGCGTATGTACACTCCATCTTGAGTTGTTCTCCTTGTAACTGTAGGAGATTTCTGTTGGGTATATAAACAAGCTTTGTTTGGATCCCAGGTGTGGGATGTGGGACTGATTCAGATGGTTCACAGCAGCAGGCTATTTGCTTTGTGCGGGCTCTGAGAGGAACGCTTTGCCAATTGCAGATAGTTTAAATCTGGGGACTCTGAGAGGGAATAAAGGCAGAAGAGTCCAGAGAGTGCTGGGGAACTCCCAAGAAAAAACAAGGCTGCTGCTGCTGCTTCTCCCCTGTGGCTCCTAGTTGCTGTTGTTGCAGTGAGACAAGAAGTTGGAGATCTCCTGAAATGAGGATTGGACTGGCTCCAAGGAACATCTGACGACCCTAACCAGCAGGAAATAGCTAAGAGAACTGTGCCCCCTTTCCCATTAACTCTTTCTGTCTCCTACTTAGTATTGAGAAGTTGGAAGGGACTTGGGTGGAGTAGGGAGAAAGAGATATAAGAAATGTAAGTAAGTAAACAAGGAAGACTCCAGGGAAGATGCTCAATCCTCATTCAGAAGAACAAATGTGATAGACATTGGAAGCAGAAGACAGGGAACAGGGCAGCAGCTTACTACAGTCAGCCTCTGAAAGACTTTACTGATCAAGGTTTCAAAGCAGAGGCTGAGATTCATAGCCAAACTTTGGGCAGAGTGTAGGCAATCTTATGAAAGAAGGGGGAGATAAAAAGACCTGGAGGGGACAGGAGCTCCAAAAGGAGACTAACAGAGCCAATAAAACTGAGTTCTGGGGATCCTGCAGAGACTGATACCCCAACCGAGGACAATGCATAGAGGAGCTCAAAACCACTGCTCAAATGTAGCCCATAGACTCAGTCTCCAGGTGGGGTCCCTAATACGGGGAGCAGGAGCTTTCTGAGGCATGAACTCCATGACAGGCTCTCTGATCACCTCCCCCTGGGGGGTGGGGTGCAGCCTTGCCAGGCCACAGAGGAAGACAATGCAACCAGTCCTGATGAAACCTGTTAGGCTAGGGTCAAATAGAAGGGGAGGAGGACCTCAGCTATCTGTGGACTAGGGGAGGGGCATGGGGGAGAAGGGGGAGGGAGGATGGGATTGGGAGGAGATGAGGGAGGGGGACACAGCTGGGATACAAACTGAATAAATTGTAATAAATGATAATAATTTTTAAATGCTTAAAAAGTACACCAACAGATTTTGTTATTAAACATTATTATTATTATTACTGGGGAGGATAGAAGCTCACTCTGTAGCCCAGGCTTGCCTCAAACTTGTGGAAATTCATCCCCCTGCCTCAGCCTTTTCTCCTAAGCACTGGGGTTGCAGGTGTGCACCACCACATGGCTATTGTATCCTAACCCTCTGCATTACTGGGGAGGACACTGAGCCCAAGGAAGGTGACAGAGTTTGCCCAGTGTCCTACAGCTTGATCCTCCCCTAACCTCTGAGCCAAATATGGTGGCTAAGAAAGCCAGGGTCACCGAGCTGTTTCCCAGGCAGCACATAAATAAGCCCATGCTTGCACTTGGGTCCCAGAAGAAAGTGGCCACAACTCAGGTTAAAAGGTGTTGGTGGTAGAGGCTTCCTTCCAAGCATCCTTTGAAGCAAGGACCATGCAGCAGAATCCGGCCTGCGCTGGCTTTGCCTCTACATTTCCCCCACACTTCTGCCACAAAACGCCTTTGCAGAACACCCCCCAGGCACAGCCACATTGGGGGAGATTCAGAAACCTTAAGTATAAGACATAAATTTTTGCTGTTTTCTGCCCTCCTGGCCATGCCCGGAAGTGCTGAGCCCAAGCCCCTGTCCTGGGATCAGTCAGGGGCAGAAGAAGTAAAGGGCTCATGAGCACTAGGAGCCAGAGTTCCCCCACCCCCCACCCCCCACCGCTGGCTCTGAGGGTTGAGAGGAGAGCAGCAGGATGAACTGTGCCTCCTTTGCCAAGGGTTTGTTTCCCCAACACCAAATAGACCAGGCCTGGTGGAATAAGGAAGGAAGGAAGGAAGGAAGGAAGGAAGGAAGGAAGGAAGGAAG
>NW_026596034.1:36276468-36286899 GCF_907164565.1 Psammomys obesus | reverse complement strand
AAGGAAGGAAGGAAGGAAGGAAGGAAGGAAGGAAGGAAGGAAGGAAGGAAGGAAGGAAGGGAAGAAGAAGGAAAGGAGGAAGGAAAGGAAGAAGAAGGAAAGGAGGAAGGAAGGGAGGAAGGAAGGGAGGAAGGGTCAATGGCCATCAGGATGAGTTAGCACCTGGATTACATATAGCATATGGTCAGCAGCAGAGGGAAGCCCATTTCTGAGTGACATTCAATTCCATTATTCAGGGTTATAAGTAGCTCACTCCTGGCCACCTCCTGTGCCTTTGCTTGGAGGAAGCCCACATCGTTCAGGTTGCGATCAGCCTGTACGCCTGACTCCAGGCTAGCAGCTTCCAACCTCTGGGCCCTGGTTTTCTCTTCTGCATACTGATGGTGGCATGACTCATGTCAGATGCTGGGAGAACCAGTGATGTCATGGGTGACAGATACTTCAGAGGTGGGCACACATCCTCCTGCCCAGTACTGAAGAGCCAGAGACATGAGACAAGGCTGACTCCTTATGACTTGTTTTTGTTTTCTATGATATATATATATATAATGGAAATTTTTTTTCTTTCCTGGGTAAAGGGTCTAGCTCAGCGGCAGAGTACTTGCCTCACATGTACAAGAGCCTGGGTTCAAGCCCCACACTGAAAAAGCAAACAAATATATATATTCTTGTTAATATAAAGTGAGCATATGATTTTAACATAAACAGTGGGTTAAGGACTTTTAAAACTGCATTTCATCTACTAGTACAGTTCACGTGGGTCAACACGCCATATGAAAGTCAAAGTTCTTACAGTGCTCCATGTTTGTGAGAGTGCTCAGTGTTCCTGGGATGACCCGGTGCCTGGCCAGGCTAGGAAGGCCTGGCTGGGTTGAGCTCAAGATCCTGACTGACCACAAGGCAAGCGGTCAGAGTTCTCTGGGGCCAGCAGCCATGCAGCAGGAGTCATTTGAGAAGATGAGCATTTACTGATAACTGGCCGTGAAACAGTGGGGGCTGGGGGCTGATGGTTCATCCTCAGGGTCCTGCGTGGAGAACACGAATTCCCACAGGCTTGTGCCTGAGGAGTCATCCTTCCAGACCATGGTCAGCAAGTTAGAACTCACCATCCAGCTGGGCATGTACTACAGCACTCGGGAGGCGTGAGCTGAAGGCCAGCTTGGACTGCCTTGATGTCCCTTCCCAGGGGCCTCTGGGATCAGGGTTATTTCAAGGAGGGGCACAGAGGGAGCCCCCAGAGAGAACCTTCAATGTCCCAGAAGGAAAGCCCATGTCCCTAATCCCGTCTCATAGTGAGACCCTGACTCAAAAAATAATCACATAAATAATTAGTTAAATTAATAAGTTGATGCATCATCCAGTAGGTGAGAGTCAGAATTATTTACTCACAGAGGTGTTTGTGTTTGCTGTAAAGCTCCATTTGTACGGAAACCGCAAAGGCCCGGTCCCCCCTCTATCCTTAACCAGCTGTGTGTGTGGTCCTGGGCGGCTCACAGTACCTCTGAGCCCCTGCCCTCTTCTGCTAAGCACCACTAACCCCTAGTCCCTCATGCTGGCACTGTCGGGCATGAGGGGATACAACCAATGTAGCAATCCCTAGAAAGACGTTAACAAGTCCTGTGTGGTGGCTCACACTTGGCATCCCAGCTCTTGGGAGATTGAAGCAGAAGAATTGTTGGGAGCCCAAGCCTAGCCTGGGCTACATAGTAAGATACTGTTTTAAAAACTAGTTATACTTTATTATTCTAATTATAAACTATAATAAACCCCATAGTCAGAATTTAAAGGGGGGGGGGGAACAGCAAATATACAAAAACTGGCCAGGGATCCAGTTACCCAACAGTGTAGAGATGGCTGCTTTGTGCCCATCATCCTATACAATTTGGGGGTGCCCTCCTCACTGGAGGGAGGTGCTTGTGAGCATGGGGTGAGTTCTCAGGAGGCTCTGGGGCCTGTCTGACATGAGCCCTTCAGCATATCTCCTTACAAGCTGAGGCCAGGCTCCCAGTCAGTCACAGGAAAAACCCAACTAGGAAGGCAGCCCCTAGTCCCCATGAGGACAGGCTTTCAGGTGACTCAGAGTTCTCTGTAAAAGACTTGGGATACAGGCTTTCTCTCTAGGACACTGAAGACTGACAGGTTCTCCCTGGGGGCTCCCTCTGTGCCCCTCCTTGTAATACCCTCATCTCAGAAGCCCCTCAGGGAAGGGACTACCCCTCCTCGCTGGCACCCACCACAGTCAGCTTTCCATTGCTGAGTGATCCGAGTCCCCTGAGGAAACGAGGAAACGCTGAGATTCCTATCAGCCCACATCACAGGCTCATTTCCTCCCTGAGACACCACGAGCTGCCTGTGGGGCATCAGGTTTGCAGCAACCAACAACGATTGCTTGACAGCCCTGGGTCACTGCTGAGGAGCAAGAAGGAAGAGTCTTGAGAAAGTGTCTCTCAAAGGGGAATGCATGGTGCAGGTGGAGGGAGAAGGCCCAGGAGCCACCGGTGAATCCTGTCCCTGGTTTGGAGTACCCTGAGCACATGGCTTTCCCCAGGACTCCAGAACTAATGGCCACAGTGAGGCAAATCTTTGGATAACCTTGGTGAGAATGGTATTCTTAAAACATGGTCTTAGAGGATGGACCACAGATCTGAGGGGACTCCATAGCGTTTCCTTGGTTGGGTGTCTGTAACAGGGGTCCCCAGGGAGACTCCAAGCCAAGGGGAATAGTCGTTACCAGACCACCACCTTCGCAGGCCACCAGTCTGTAGAGGTTTGGGGGGAATTGATAGGAAAGGCTGAGCTGTCAAAATGGGTGGGGTTGGATCACTAGACATACAGAGAAAAGGAAAATGGAAGGCAAAACAACAAAAGGCTTAATTCTTGCCGTGGATGTGCTCTTCGTGGGCCAGCACTGAGAGACCCATTTGTGACACTGGTTGGAAGTGGCAGCCATGTTGATCTTGCCGCTGTTCCTCCCCCACATAAGGGGGTGCCGGAGGGTCTTCCTGCCACCGTGTTACCGTCCCCCAGCAACCAGTTTTACTAGCTTGTAGCCCCAAACTGGTTGGCCAGGAGAAATGAGAAATGGGTTGATGGCTCCCACAGCAGCCCCAGGTGGGCAGACTGTCCCCTCCTCCTGTGGTCTGGAGAGGCACAGTGAGACGAGCAAGCTTCCAGCTGAATTCCTGTGAAGGTAGCTGGGGGATCCTGAGGTTTGCAGGATACTGTGTTGGGGGTTACCTACATGACCTGGTCCTGTGCCAGTGTTGGGATGCACAGGGACCCAGCCCAGCACTCCCGTGCAGGAGAAAGCTGGCCTCGGGGGACACCCCTGGCAGTCTAAGCGGAAGCTCTCCTGCAGAACCACGCAACCCATTAACGTCTCCCGCCTGCTGCCGTCTGTGCTCTGTCTCGGGCTGGTTTAGATGACACAGCAGTTTCCTGAAGTTTGACTAGCTCACCTCCTTCACCACACCAGAGCACACTGCTGATGTTACAGCACTGACAGGCTGGAAGCCACTCACGGAAACCCGAGACTAGACCAGGAGGATCAGTTCTGGCTCTCCTAACAGACAGAAACATACGCACTGGCCCTACAGGAGACCTGCTGTGTCCAGGGCCCCACTTCAAGAAGCCCAGAGTTCTCATAACCCAGAGTTATGTCAGTGCCCTGCCCAAGCTGAGGTCCAAGTGCCAGGCAGGGAGCTCCATGCCTGTGAGCCGTGACGGATGGGAGCAGGGGGACCAAGCCTACGGGAGCAGTCACACTTTCACCGGCCCCAGCCCCACGCTGGGCTTGACCTGAGACTACCCCAGTGGCCCCTCCCCGCGTGCACTCTCTCCTGTCCCAGCAAACTCTGCCCAGAACCACAGTGCTGAGTGCTGACGCCGACCCAGCGCGGCACGGCCTCTTCTGTTGCCAGCCTGTTTTTGTTTTGCTGCGATGCTGACGGCTTGCGGTCTGCCCCACACTTTGTCAAGTTCACGGCAGCCATAGGAGAAAGCATCAAATTTGTCAGAGAATCCTGTTCTCTATTACAGTAACCTCGGTAATGCCATCCAGCTGGGTCACCTCCAAGGCCCGGCACCCCGCCTCACGGCTAGACAGGGGATGTGGATGTTGCTCCTTGGAGCTTGGTGACGCGTTCCCCAAGGTGACACTACAGCCAGGCTTTCATCACTCACTACTGCTCTTCTTAGGTCAGAACAACCAAGGAGGACTTAATTTTTCTAAAAAAAAAAAAAAAAAAAAAAAAAAAAAAAAGATTTTGTGCATACATGTGTGCTGTCCATGTGTTCACAGGAGTGGGGGAGGCTTGTGTGGAGACTAGAGGTTGACATTGGCTTTCTTCCTCTGTGACTCTCCGCCTTGGTTTTGGAGACAGGGTCTCTCACTGAAGCTTGAGCTTGTCATTTGGTGAGTCTTGTCAGTGAGTGGCCTCTGATTTTCACACAGGTGGTGGGGATCTGAACTTAGGGCCTCATGCTTGCCTGGTAAGCCCCTTACCTGCAGCAGCAAAAGGGAAAGCTGAGTCCCCACGCTGGCCCCTAGAGCCTCACAGATGGCCCTCCTGTCACTTCGCCACGTCAGCCTCACCCACCTCTTGTGTCATCTCCTGGAGCTCAGACTGGGCTCAAGATGTCTCCCTCCATCCAGAACCGCTACCTGGTTCACTTCTCCTGGGCGTTCTCCAGCACCTCACCTTTCTGTGGATCCAGCCCAGATGCTCGCCTGAAGCCAGATGTAACTTCTGCCATAGCCAGCCCAGGGCGAGGGGCCTCCGCCCCAGCCTTCCATTCGCTGTTCACCATCCATCTTCCAGACTACTAGGACTGTCTGTCTCTGCTGCCAGCCAGGCTTGACCTAAGCAATCCCAGGGTACCCTTCAAATCCAGGGGGAGAAGTATCTACCCTGGCACCTCAGAACATGGCTGTGTTTGGAGATGGCCCCCTTGAAGGGTGACTGGGTTCATAGTCCTGGGGGTGACCCTGACCCAATCAAACTGACGCCCAGGACGTAGACTCACTTCAAGGGATGGACCAATAAGGACACAGAAAGTAGTTTCTGCAAGCCACGCAGAGAGGCCTCTGAAGACCAGGTCTGCAGTCGTGGCCTCGGCATGAGAAAGTAAATGGCGGCTGTTCAAGTTCAAAGGCAATGGTACTTTGTTACGACAGACACAGCCATGACTGTGAGTGAGCAGATGGAGGAAGACCAGTCTCTCTAGATGTCAGCTAGTGGGGAGCAGAGCTGGGTTCCGTGCCTTTGGACCAGAGGGAACAGTGATGGAGACCCATTTGCCACTGCATGCCCATATGCCCTCAGCACTCTGACTGCTTTGGGAGAATAAAACAATCTTGGGGACAGCACAGGAATGAGCCGGCATATGGTTCTGAGCTGGGGCATGTGGGAGTCTTCCAGCCTCACAGAGGCAGGCTACTAGGGGGCAAAGGTGTCCCTCGGCTGTGGCTGGCATTGGTTTCCAGGTGTGTCTGCCTACAGAAGCCCCTCCCTGGACCTCTCAACATCCTGGTGTGTCCACCAGCCATGTTCAGGACCTGCCCAGCCCTGTGCCAAAGAGCCAGCACTTTGTGGGAGATGCTTTGTTGTAGTGCCCAGAGGTTGCTCACGGTGGGCCCTGCTGATGCTCCAGGCTCCATCGAATGCCCCAGAGAGACCCTAAGGAAAAATAACTGTGGTTTTTAGACAGCACTGAGCCAAAGCAGACCCCGAAACATCAGGAAGCCAGGGTACCCTGCTGCCTCCCACCGTATTACAAGCCACACCAGAGCTGTCCCCTTGTGAGGAAACCTCTCCACAGAGAGGGAAATCTTGTTTGAGCTTGCTCTCCACAGGGCAGTGGGCACCCAGGTACACCTGATAGAGTCTTCGGCTCAGCCAGCACTGTGCTGTCTCGGAGGATGGCTGTAACTCTGCTTTGTGGTTCCCTGGTGCAGATCTGGTTGGAGAGAGGCCAGGTCTGGACCGTGCATCACAGGGGCTGGGAGCTGGGGAGGGCTGAGTGCCCTCTGACTCAGTGCTGGGCATGGCTGGGCACCAACTCACCCACTCTGTGCATCCACGTGAAGATGCAGCGGGCACAACCGTCTCCTGTGCAGCCGTGTACAATCCGAGGGAGGCTGGAGCCATAATCCAGGCAGGCATCCTGAAGTAAGAAAGGCTCGAGGACCCACTTCCCAGGCCCTTGGATTGTCTGGCCTCTGGGTCCCATGTGGAACAGATGGCCCAGTGACTGGAGAAAGACCCTGGGCTCTGAGTGCTCTTATTCAGTATGGACCAGGAGCACCTTAGTGCATGTGATGGCCACCAATCTGATAGGATAGAGAGAAACTCAGGGTAGGGAGGGCTTGGGTCTGGGTGTGCCTATGCAGATATGCACAGGCATGATTGGCATGTGGTCATCTGAGATGGAGACCTACTCTTAACATGGAGCCATTAGGCCAGCGGAAAGGTACAATCTTTAGTATCATAAGAGGTTGATTTTTTTTTTCTTTTTCTGGGCCTGCTGCATCCATCAGAACCAGGACAAAGGTGCTTACAGAATCCCAGGATCTGAGGTTTGTTTTTTTCCCAATATGGCTGTTTGCTCCCCCTTCCCCACTTCTGGAAAGACAACAATTTCCGTGGGCTTTGTTTTTACGTATCATCCTAAAGGAACTGTCATGTTTCCCCAGTGTGAAGTGCAAGACCTTTCAAGCCTTGGATGCTTCCCTTCCCTCCCTGGTGTGTGATTATCTGTTATCTCTAACTAGCCAGATGCACACACACTAAGACCTTGCTGTGCTAGCCATCACTTTCTGATTTCTGATTGGCAGAGTGGCCTTCCGCAGCCACTTCAGTCCTTCATGATGGGGGTCAGGGTTGTCTAGATTCTGTCTACAGGGGTCACTTCACTGCAGACTCCCTCTGTCTCCATCCTGCCCACCACCCATGCCATTGGCTGACCTCTGTCTGGCTCCCACTGTGTCAGCCATGGTGGCTGTAGGCCTAGGCGTTGAGGGTTATGGTCAGGAATAAGACTGGGAGCTTAGCATCAGGAAAGACTGGCTTCCTCGTTTCCATAGCTATGTGCCGGCATGTAGCTGGTGGATGGTGGTTCTGAGTGTGATTCCCATCCCAGGCTTTGGGAATATAGCATCACCAAGCCAGAAAATAAACATACATTTGTATCTATATATAAAATTAATCAGACATAAAATTAATATGTAATGCTGCTGACATCTCCATTTCTTGTGTACTCTCTTTTTCCTCCATAAATTACCTGCGTTTGTAAGAAGATCCTGTGGTCCCTTATGGGTACATTAGCCATCTCTGGCAGTTTCTATCTGTCTCTGATCTTCAAGTTGACTGGATTAAACATTTAAGACCCACGCAGTCAATATTATATGACCCTGCCTCTTGGCCAAGCCCTGTTCCTCCCTCAACTTGAAAGTTTTTTGACAAGTCAGTATTAAAAAGCCTGAAACCACAGGGTGGAAAGCTCATTCCCACGCACTCTGCCCTGTGCTGAGCCTCCCATACCTTGCTGCTCTCTTTAGGACCTATATGCTTGCCACTGCCTGCACAGAGGCATTTCTCACTCGGAGGCTACGTACTCCAGTCCTTGCTTCTTGTGAGTGCTTCCAGAAAGTTCTTCCCCCAGAGACAGCCATCAACAGCACTGCTCAATAAGCTCAATAAGCCCCGCTGAGGGAGGGAGGGCAATGCCGACCCCTGCGTCCTCGGGAAAATGAATTCAATGGAGAGGATGCTGTGTGGAGAGAAAGGCAGGAATCCCAGTGACCTGTCTATGAACCGAAGTTCACCTGGAGCCACCCAGAGTGGAAGAATTAGGGAGCAACTCAGAGCCTCAGAGGGAGAGGCCCTGCCATCCCCTGACTAGTCCACAGACTGCTCATTGTTCTCGTTCTTTCACTCTCTCACTCTGTCTCTCTCTGCTTCTCTTTCTCTCTGTGTGTCTCTGTCTTTCTCTGTGTGTATCTGTGTGTGTGTGTCTCTATTTCTGTCTGTCTGTCTGTCTCTCTCTCTCTCACACACACACACACACACCACTTGGCAGTTTGTTCCAACAGGCATAGAAATTCAACACAATTGTGTATCTGAAACTCAGAGCTAACTGGGCATCCTGGATTTGATTCTCAGCATCTGTGGCTGTGCCCAGGGAATTGTTCAGCAGGCACTGAAGCAGCTGGCCTGCCTCCCAAAGCCCCTGACTGCTCTTATCACCTGGTGACGGGCAGGGCATCATGGAGGACTTGGAAGGGTGGCCACTGTGTACCCACGGCAGGCTGCCTTCATTGCCTCCCTTCCACTGCCACCTGCAAGTCCACAGCTCTGCCCCTGAGCTAACAATACACACTCTGCCTTTCTGCAGAAACTGGCAGGACCACAGAGCCTGAACCCCAACACGGCCTGAGCAAGACACAAACCTTGAGGAGTAGCTTCTACCCTGCTCTACAACCCAAAAGGTAAAGGGGTCAAAGGGATGTCTATGGTCGACCCTGACACTTGGAGAAAGACAAGTGATGGGGCTGGGTTTATCTGACAGAGGGAAAAAACATAACCAAAGAGATTTCCATGTGCTGTGGGCTGATTTCATGCCTGTTCCAGCTAAGCCCTCTGGGGGAGCGATCCTCGCTCTGTTCCAAGGAGTGATATGCTAACTCTGCCAGCATGGTGGCTGCATCTCAACCTGTTGCTAACACATCCTGAGGCATCCCAGAGGCGCTGCCTGGAGGCCCAGATGCGGCTCCTGAGAAGTTCCTGGAGCTGTTGGGGTGGATGAGAAGCCCAGGGCCTGAGTCCGGGCGGCAGCTGCGTCACTGTGGCAGTGTCTCAGGGCAGGGCTCATGTCTAATTGCGGGTGATGAGGAGACCACCCACTGGCCCAATTGCCCTGGATTTGTTCAGTGCTGGCTCTGGCAGCTCTCCTGCGGGGCTCAGCGTGCTGACGAGGAATGCACTAGCTTGCAATTACACCCGGGTCCCTCATCCATCCCAGGCCCAGACACCACAGCTACCCCCAGCTCGACCCCCAGGCACAGTCTCCCCACAGGCCACAGAACTACTTCAGTGCTTTCACACTTCAGCACCCGTGACCTCTACCCAGAAACACAGCCAACTTCCCTACAGCAAAGCCACTACCTTCCCGGCCCCAAAATACAGTTCAGTGCAGCCAGCTGTGATTGCCTCAAACAGTGGAAGCCTGGGTTAGTGTTGGCTACTTAGAAATGGTTCAGCACCTTCAATGAAGGTGCATACACACATTTACCAGAGAGAAGGGGGGACAGGCGGCTCTCAGAGGCACAGGTGGCATTTATGGCAAGATGCCCCACATGGACACATAGCTTCCCACATTTTCACAGAAAGCAAACCTCAAAGTCCACAGTTGGCCACATACACATCCTAATGTCCCTGGAGCCTGTCTGTGTCCAAGCCCCCACCACCCCTACACACTCCTTCCTGCCCACTGAATGCATTGTTTCAATGCATCACACAAAGTTGATTCTGTGCATCAAGAATGCAGCCTGGAGCCCAGAATCCAGCTCCAAGGAGCTATGGCACCAGAGTGTGGATGAAAGCCCCTTGATGGCAGGTTTCCCAACTCTGGGAGGTGAGGGTGGGAGGAGTAGCTGGAGACCCTGCCTGGCTCCTAAACTTAAATATGGCATTTTAAAGCATTCATGAGGGGTGGTTTAGGAGGTGTCCCCAGGAGCAGAGTAGATGAGCAGCTACAGCATCCTGTCAGGTGTCACCCTATCACCTCCATCCTCCCAGCATCTTGAAGATGCTGCCACGTGCGGCTGTTCCAAGCCATCACCTAGAAAGAGCTGGATGCAGCAATCCTTAGGCAGAGTGCACCTCACACAGCACCAGAGGCTTTGGTCTGTCACCTACCTGCTGACTCTGGGAAGATGGGATTTAAGGATCTCAGGACCATGAGCTTCTACCCAGGAGGAATTCTTGAAGTGCCTTGTATTCAGCAGCTCAGGGCAGGTTCTGAGTCAGAGTCAGGGAGAGTTAGTGCACACTGGGGCTCCGTCCGTAGGGAGTGAGCACAGAGGCAGCTTTACCATCCCACCTGGCCCCTGGCCCTTCTGTCCTATCCCCTCACTCCGCAGCAAACACACCCTAAAGAGCTTTATAACCAGACCTGGTGGCGTGAGCCTGTCATCTCAGCAGCTTGGAGGCTAAGACCAGAGGCTCCCACATTCAAAGCCTTATGTGGGCTGCAGAGGGAGTTTCAGGCCAGTCTAGGTGGCTTAGTAATACCCTGGCACAAGACAAAGAAGAGGAAGAAGAAGAAGAGGAGGAGAAGGAGGAAGAGGAAGAGGAGGAGAAGAAAGAGAAAAAGAGAGAGCAAGAGAAAGAAAGAAAGAAAGAAAGAAAGAAAGAAAGAAAGAAAGAAAGA
>NW_026596034.1:36257668-36276458 GCF_907164565.1 Psammomys obesus | reverse complement strand
AGAAAGAAAGAAAGAAAGAAAGAAAGAAAGAAAGAAAGAAAGAAAGAAAGAAAGAAAGAGAAAAGCGAATTGAGTATGTAACTCGACAGCGACCATTCACTCTCCTCTCCTAGAGCGCAGGGCCCTGGGTTCCACTCCCAGCATCTCAGAACAAAACTAAATAAACGAGGTCTGCGCTCGGGCCACCTGGTAGGCCCAGTCCCCACACTTCAGAGGGAGAGCGCCCCTGCAGAAAACACAAAGTTGCTGAGCATCACGAGTCCTTGGAAGAAAGACTGACATCTGTGTGTGCTGGGATGCTGCCCTTGGCGGTTTCCCTAGGGGGCTCCGCTTGCATGTAGTTTAGCTTGTCACAATGCTACACCCTCTCCTTTTGACGTAACCCAGACTCTGACATGCCAGAAGTCGGCAGGCCATGGTGGACAGATTCCTTCATCCGTTAGCCTCACGGGGAGCCCACGGCAAGAGCTGAGCCTGGCCTTCAGGTGCCCGTGGGTTATGCATACTCTTCCTCTCCTCTGTCAAGGGTTCTGCAACCCTCTCTAGCAGTCTCTTCATCCACGCCCAGCAGGTGCCTCTGCTCTGCCCCAACAATGCAGGCACCTTGCTTGGCCCCCGCTCTGTCCCTGTCTGCTAGACAGGTGGTCTCAGTCCTCTCTGGGGCTAATTGAGACCTTCAGGTGGGTGGGGCCTGTACACACAAGAGGCCTTTGAGACATCAGGTGAGGAGCCCGGATGCGGTCCACATTCTTCACCTTAATTTGAACAAGTACCACAACCCCCTTGAAAATTGCCCCTCTGCAATAATAAACAGAGCTCATGTTGAGCGGAGGGCTGCCTTGAACTGCAGAGCAGAGCCAGGGTCCCGGGATCGGCTTCCAGGAGGCTTCACAGTAGTCAAGCTAATGCAGGCACACTGAGGAGGAGGAGGTCAGCCCGGCCAATCAGCTCTCACCGGGGAGGCACAGAGGGATCAGAGCAGCGACAAGAGGTTTAGAGTTACGCCTTGGTGAGTTAAACTGTATATAAATAATAGAGGTAGCGAGTTCTGGGGAAAAGGGAGCCAGTGTCTGCCTGCGTGCCCCCTGCCTGTTATTCATCATGCTGGATCTGGAGCCTTTGAGTGGCTTGCTCTGGAAGCCAAAGTTAGTGAGGGGTCTTGTGACAAGGTGGGGAACGCAGTGCTGAGCTGTTGGTCCTGAGGCACAGGGGCAGTGTGGCGCCTCTTTTCCATCACTGCTGTTTGCCACTCTGAGTGGTCAGGGGCAAATAGGGTGAACAGGGAGCAGGACTCCCACCCTCTCTCTCTCCACAGCCAGTACTGTCAGCAAAGCCCTGCCACAGAACACAAAGATCTTCCTTTCCCAGGAGGAAGCCCCTAGGGCGGTGGTTCTCAACCTTCCTAAAGCTTCCACCTCCTAGAAACATTTTTGTCGTGTTTATTTTTATTTTTTGCTTTTTTCAAAGATTTATTTATTTATTACACATGCAATGTTCTGCCTGCAGGCCAGAACAGGGCACCAGATCTCACCATAGATCTTTGGGAGCCACCACGTGGTATCTGGGAATTGAACTCGGGACCTCTGGAAGAGCAACCAGTGCTCTTAACCTCTGAACCGCCTCTCCAGCCCTGCTTCCACCTTTTAATGTGGCTCCTCAGGTTGTGGCGACCCCCACCCATAAAATCATTTTTGTGGCTGCTTCATAACTGTGATTTTGCTACCACTATGAGTCGTAATGCAAACACCTGTGTTTCCTGGTGGTCTTAGGCAACGCCTGTGAAAGGGTTGCTTGACTCCGACCCCGAGAGGGTCAGGACCCACAGGTTGAGAACCCCTTCCCTGGGGCATGCCAAAGAGCAGAACTGACTGCAGTTCCATGCAAGTGCCCAGAGCATGCCCAACCCCAGAGTCCTGGAAAGCATCCGTACTGCAGAGGTGCCGGTAGCAGGGTTTTGTCCTCTAGAAAACCTGCTCTCCGGTAGGGTCTTCATCCCCAGAATCTGTGGCTGTGTCACCTCTTGAGGCAAAGGGGACTTGGAAAAATATGACAACAGCCTTGTGACACAGAGATCACCTGGGCTCTCTGAGCCTGCATCACGGTTGGAATGCAGCCATGAATCAAAAACAATAATGCCGAGGCTGGAAGGGTGAGGGACGGAAGGAGCTGCCACCAGCCTCTGGGTGTCAGCCACAGGCTCGAGCTGGCTCAGCTCACCCGAAGAGTCAGAAAGGAAAGCTGTGTTGTTCTGACACACGCAAGCTGCAGCAGCACCTCTGTGGCCGTCCGCTCCACCCCTCAGCACCGTGCGCAGTATCTCGGGCCCACTACCATCTCTGCATGGGGCAGGGTCCCTCCAGGGAGGGTCCTGTGGAGGCAGCCGAGAAGGATGCCGTGAAGCAGGTATTCATAAAGCCAGGGTGCAGTTTGGGAACTAACAAAGGACGAGAAGCATTTGGAAGAAGGACCAAGCTAGGAGTCACTGCCAAGGAGGATAGGCTGGACAGGGAGCTAGCTGCAGAAAACCGTGGCCAGGTGTGGGGGCAGTGGAAGGGAACGCTGCAGCCTCTCCCAGAACCCTTCTCCGATGACTGTCAATGGTTAATCCCAACAGGAAACTGGAAGCCGCAAACAGAAACATGAAGTAGTAAGCATGAGCACTCCTACGTAGAGCATGTGGCCTCACAAGGCACAGAGAGGCCCAAGAAAGGCTCCCTGTGACCATCCCTCACCATTAGCCTCAGTCACCGCATGTGGTACCCAGCCTCAGCCTGCACATGGGGTCCACAGGCCTCCCTCTGCATAGGCCAAGCCAGCCAGCCAGCCCTTGCCTGCTCTTGACCCCATCTGACATCCGTCTTCTTACGGACCACGCATTTCCATTAACTGATCAATTCCATTAACTGGTCTCCAACAACCTCACCAAGGAACCGCTACTGTCATCTCAGTTACAAGGACAGTCAGGTCATGAATCAGAGTGGCAAAGCGACCGTGCTTTAGTCACAAGCTAGTAAATGGCAAAGCTGAAGTCCTACCACGGGGGGCTCTGTGCCAGCTCCTTGTCCGGCCCTAATGAGGATAGGACATTTGTGGTGTGATGCTCTCAGGTTCCAGGTCCAACCTTGGGCAGGCAGAAGAGACTCAGACCCATCCTCCATGTCTCCCCTTCCTTGTCTGTGAAGCTGAGAGCTAGAGAAGATCAAAACATATGGATCTAAAAACGTCCAGGCCTCCAGGGAAACATGGACATAGCCTTCGTCCTCTGGATTTGTCCCCAGAACCCTACCCTTACTGAATATCTGTGCAGGGTGGTTGTGCTCGCCTGTGTGTGTATGTACATATGACAGCCAGAGGTTGAAGTCAGGTGTCTTCCTCGATGGCTCCTCCCCCTTTTTAATGGAGGCAACTTCTCTCCCTTGAACCCAGATCTCACCGACTGGGCTAACCTAGCCGGCCAGCCTGCCCGGGGATCCCCTTCTCCACTTCTTAAATGATGTCTTCCCAGCCTCACACTGAGCACTTCTAAAATGCAAACCAACCCGCTCTTCACTGGGCCCATGCTCTGAGGAACACACAGATATGGAATTCCGACACCTCGACTAGAGTGCTGCCCCCATCTGATGTCCGCAGGCCGTGGAGAGTCATTTACCAAGCACGTGTTTTAGGGAACGTGGGCCCGCCTCCCTGTGATTCACCCAGGGGCTGCCACCCACCATTCCTCCTCTGACTTCTGCCGCTCACGCGTCTGTGTGGGCGGAGGAAGGCCCTTGGTTTCCCTACGCCACACGGCACACCCTGATGCCTGAGCAGGGTGGCAGGACCAGCGTAGGCCAGGCCACGCCTTACTACAGCTAGAGACCTGAACACACAGCTGGGGTCAGTGGGATAACACAAAATCATTCCTTCCCAGCGCCAGGTCAACAACCGCTGTTGGGAATAATGATTAGGGGCCTGTCCACACTCCTAGGGACACTCAAGGGAATAAGGGTCAGGAGGCATCAATGTGGCTAGTGGTCCAAGAGGCTTTTGTGACTGCAAACCATGCTAGGCTAATGATGCTGTGAGACCCTCACAAATGCTCTGTCTGAAGGGTGACTTTTTAAGAACATAAAAACAACCCAAACATGTATTTGCTTGCATTTGAGGGGGTGTATGAGTGCTACTGTGTGCATTTGGGGGGTCAACCTGTGATACTCAGTTCTCTCCTTCCTCCCTGTGGGTACCAGGGCTCCAACCCAAGTCCTCAGGCTTGGTGACAAATCTCTTTACCCTCTGGCAGTGATAAAAAGAATTTTAAGATTTTTAAAAATAATTTTTGTTTATTCTTCTCTCCTACAATACAAGTTTTTGTTTTTAATTGTGTGTAGGTATGTGTGTCTCTGTGTATGTGCATGTGAATTTAGGTGCCCACAAAGGCCACAAGAGGGCATCAGATCCCCTGGTGCTAGAGCTACAGATGGCGGGGAGCCACCGTTGTCATTGCTGAGAACCAAACTGAGATCCATTGCAAGAGCAGCCAGTGTTCCTAACTACTGAGCCATCTTTCAGCCTCAGGAATGTGTATTGCAAGAAAATACATACAGCCTGTAGTTCACAGTGCCAACAATCATTAAATACACCGTTCAGCGGCACCGAGGGCATTCACACTGTGACAGAACTGTCTACACCGTTTCTTCTTGTGCTAACTCTTCAATCCTCCTTAAACACAAATCTCCTTTGTCCTTTCCAGTTCCACTTCCTGTTTGTGTAGATGTCCTAGATGGAGCTCTCCAGGGAGACAGAACCAGAAGAATGCATGCGACTTATGAGAGGACACTTATTAGCATGGCTTATGCAATAGAAGCTGGGTTGTCCAGCAACAGCCACCTGCAGGCTGGAGACTGTGAGGCTCCTGTAGCTGCTCAGCTCATGAGGCTGGACACACTGACAGCAACAGTCAGGCACTGGAGGCTGGAGCTTCCTGGGGAGCCACTGGTATCCAGTTGGAAGGCCAAAGAGGCTTTAGTCTGTTGTCAGATAGCAACTTCAGCAGCCACTCATGTCCCCTCAGAGAGAAGCAATGGCTGCATCCTCTCAGACCTCTTTGTATCTGGGCTACAAGGTACCCACTTCCAGCACAGTAAAGCTGGCCCTGGTGGCAGGGGCACGGGTGAGCTTGCCCCGAGGTTGAGAGCAAGGGAGAGCTGGCCCTTGAGCTCATCTGTCATGAAGTGGCGAGGGCGAGGGCACGGGGTGAGGGCGAGGGCGAGGGCACGGGGTGAGGGCGAGGGCGAGGGCACGGGGTGATGCTCTTCCCCCCGCCCCCCCCACTTTGCCCCTAGACACCTGTGGCAGTTGGGAGAACTGGCCCAGAGGTCATGAGAACAGCAGCACTACCCCTGTCCCTCACTAGCTATAGAGAGCAGGCCCTGCGCCTTGCCTGGGCACGCAGGTAGCTGGCCCTCATGGTGAAGGCACGGGTAAGCCGGCCCCAAGGGCATGAGAGTAGGACAGATGACTCTGCCTCCTGCTGGCGGTGGCATTGGGTGGGCTAGCCAGAGCAGGGCTGGAGAGCTCACCCTGGTGGCGGGGTGAGAAAGCTGGAGGGTTAATCACCTCAGCTACCACCCAGGCCTGACCAGGGCTTTGGATCTACATCGCCTGTGAACCGTTACAGCACATGAAAGGGCCAGTCCTGCTGACTCAAAGCTGCAGAATCTCTATGACACAGGCCAACCATGAGACAGCTAGGAGGGGGTCTCAGTGAGGATGGAGTGACAGAAGCCAGAGGCCTCGAACAAGACCAATGACTCCTAACAATGAACATTTGCAAATGAATGAGTGTGGACTGGGGAGGGGGGGGGGGCAGGATGTGCTATAGGACACGCTGTGACACACTACAGTGTCCACGACAAGATGGTACAAGGGGATGAGGAGATGAGCAGAACTGGGGTGAATGATGTGAAACTCACAAAAAAAGCAACAAAGAATTTAAACAAACAAACAAACAAAAAACAAGTGCCTACCTTGAGGAGGAGGCCTTTCCTCCCCCAGTTAGTCCTCTCTGCCAATGCCCAGAGGTGTGTCTCCCTGGTGACTCTAAGTCTGGTCAGGTTGACAAGCCAGCCGTCCCAGACGTGACTGGGGGAGCACGCACGCATGGTGTTTTGTAGGGTCTGTCCCCATGAGGGCCTCTCTCACTTTGCTCCTCGGTTCAAGGGTTCCAGAGATCCATTCCTGTCAGAGCCAGAGGCTTCCATCCAGAACATACAGTGTGTTCCCCCCAGCAGCCACCAGAGACAGCTTTCCCCGTGTCCCCTCAGGACAAGACCTCAAGACGCACAGAGCAGCCCGCCTTACTGATCTCAGGGTCTATCAGTCCAGTCAAGGTGACTGCCGAGCTTAGCTGGCACTGGCTGGTAGAACATCTGTCTGGCAAGGACGAGGCCCGGAGTTCCGTGCCCAGCCCCACATAAGCCAGGCTTTGTGTCTGCGGCGGTTTCCATGAGAACGGCCCCCAGAGCCTCACAGATTTCAGTACTTAGTCCCTGGGGAGTTGCGCTGTTTGAAAGGATGAGGAGGTGCAGCCTTGTTGGAGGAAATGTGGCCCTGGGGGTGGGCTTTGAGCTTCGAAAGCCCATTCCAAGCCCAGAGCCCCTGTCTTCCTGCTGCCTGTGAGTCCAGATGTAGAACTCACCTACTTCTCCACGCTGACACTCACACACTAACCTGACCTTTCCCCCATCACCCTGGTAACCCCAGTTCCACAGGTGTCTTAGAAGTGGCATTCCAGGGGCAGCCTGAATTTGAGTCAGCCAGGGCTGTGCTGAGGTGTGGTTTCTGATTTGGGGTTCTTTGGGGGGGGACTGAGAGGCCACACTTCCAACCAGCTCTAGGGAAATGTCAGGAAATTCTGTCCAGGGGAGCAAGGAGCACAGGTAATGTTCTAGCATTTTATCTTATCACGAATATTTTGCTTCGTATCTGAGTGAAGTGGCCTGTAGAGGGGGCATCAGATTCCCTGGAGGTGGAGTTACAGGCGGTTCTGAGCCGTCCAGCATGGGTGCTGGGAAACAAACTCCGGTCCCCTGCAAGAGCAGCACAGACTCTTAACTGCTGAGCCACCTCTCCAGCCCCACCCCACCATATTCTGAATGAAAAAGAGGTATGCTACATGGCCTCTCCAGCTAGATTTGAAAGAGCATGAAAATATTCAGGATAAATTCCACCCGATGTCTTGAAACACATGTTTATTATTGGACCCAACAGTTGCTCGGAAGGTGATAAAATAAGAGTTCTGCACTGCCTCACGGCTCAGGGTCAGCCCCAGGTCAACCTACAGATGTGACTGTGACATTTATCCCTCCCAGTCCCCTGCCACCCCACGGGCCCACCCTGTCCTCCTCACCTCAGGTAACTTTTTTTTTTTTTTTTTTTTTTTAGGAGATAGGATTTCTCTGTGTAGCCCTGGCTGTCCTAAAACTCACTCTGTAGATCAGGCTGGCCTCAGATTCACAGAGATCCATCTGCCTCTGCTTCCCCAGTTCTGGGACTAAAGGAAAATGCCACTAGGCCCAGATCAAGTACTTTTTTGAGATGGTGTGTGTCAGTTCTTACCCAATACATGTGTTGGTAGGCTGCACGATGTCACTAATGTTCAACCAAAACTAGAATTTGGCCTATTAAATCCAAAAGCTTAGGTCAACTTGGGGACCCGTGCCCATCCTCCCTCAGCTCCCTCTGAGGCCAAACCCCAGCCACAGTTCTGAGAAGGTTATTTTCCGGTGTGCTGGAAGTCCCTGCTAGTCAGCCTTTCCTTGATGTTACACAATAGTCCGGAAAACGGCTCAAAGAGGGGGCAATGTCTATTTCCGCTCACAGTTTCAGAGATTTCCACCTCTGGTAAGTTGACTCCACTGCTGTCATGCTATAGTGCAGCAAGCATCCAGGGGGCTGTGTGTGGCCAAGGGAGGCTGCTCACCTCACAGCAGCCGGGAAGCAGAAAGGGCCACAGTAAGCAGCCAGGGACAGGAGGTACCACTGAAAGGTTTCTCCAGGGACCAACCTCTTCTAGGCAGGTCCCATATCTTGTTTCTGTGTCCCAATAATGGAGTCAAACTGTGCCCACTGATGAGGTCAGAGCCCTGCTGATTAGGTCACTCTAAAGTCCACAGAAGGCCAGCGATTGACCCTTCTGCATGCGCCTCTTCCTTGGATAGATCACACTAGAAGGACAACGGTTCCCTCCTGCAGTTCTGGCCTCCTTGAGCTGGGTCCCCAGCACCACACTGCCTGATCCTCCTTCCTCCATCAAGGGATGATCATGTGGATTGACTTGAGAGAGGGAGGGACTTGCTCCTCCCTGGACAGTGCCCATGTCTTCTTCAGGACTATGATATGAGGAAACAGAGAAAGAGAGGCTGCTGCTCCCAGGAGAGCTCATAGGTATTTCACAAAGGCTGAGGCCTCACCCAGCCACCTCCTTTGTACAGCTCTGCTGGCTAAACCTTGCATCCTCACCTTTCAAATTCTTTGAACACCCAATTCATCCCCTTATTCTGACTCTACATCCCATGTTTGTCTCAACTTCACACAAATATTAATTCCCTCTGTAGATAAACTTCTCTGATGGGCAAACTGGAAAAAAAAAAAAAACATTTCCAAATCTCAATTAGCTTTAAAAAAAAATGTTTCCATGTGTCTTCTAACTTCATTAAAATGTGAAGGATTGAGAAAGTGTGCCAATAAGACAAAATATTTTAATATTATTTTATTTTTAAAGATTGGTGTTTGTTTTATGTGTATGAATATCTTGCCTGCATGTATGTTTAAGCACCACAAGCATGCTGAGTGCTTGCAGGAGCCAGAAGAGGGCATTGGACCCCTGGGACTGGAGTTACAGATGGTTCTGAGCCACCATGTGGGTGCCGGGAACAGAAACTGAGTCATCTGCAAGAGTAGCAAGTGCTCTTAACTGCTGAGCCATCTTCTTCTCCCTATTTTATATCTGTCTGTGGGTAGGCACACCTCTGAGTGCAGTGCCCATGGAGGCCAGAAGAGGGCACTGGAACCACCGCAGCTGGAGTTACAGGCAGTTGTGAGCCGCCAGAGTAGATGCTGGGAACCAAACCTTGGTCCTCTGCAAGAGCATCAAGTACTCCTAAACACTTAGCCATCTTTCCAGACCATAGATGTTTTCTTAAACCCAACTTTTGGAAATAACTCCATTGAGTTATCACTTATACAATGTAGTAAAAATTTCACAAATTAAACATACACATTTATCATACAATAAAATAATGGACTTTGGGCACCTTTTTCTAGAACCAGGTGTCCACAGCTGTGTGGTTTCATATGTGTTCATACCAGATGATGAGAAAGTAGAGGTAAAACCATTCAGAGAAACAAAAGTGACAAATGGTAGGAGAGGGAACAGGGAATGAAGGGAATGGGGTTAAAATATATTATATATGCAAATTTGGATGCCCTTATGCTTAACATGGCTGTGGCAGTTTGAATGACAATGGCTCCCATGGGCTCATATGTTTGAATGCTTGGTCCCTGGTTGTGGAACTATTTGGGAAGGACTAGGAGGTGTGGCTTTGTGGGAGAAGGTGTGTCACTGTGGGCTGGCTTTGAGGCTTCAAAAAGCCCATTCTGTTCCCAGATCCTGATTGTGGATCAAGATGTAAGCTCTTAGCTTTTCTTGCTCTGTCATCATGGACTCTAACCCTCTGAAACCATAAGTCAGTTAACTGTTTCATTTTAACGTTGCCTTGGTCATGGTGCTTTGTCACAGCAACAGAAAATGAATACAACTACTGTATCCAACTCTGAATACACTGAATGCCACAAGCTCTAGGCTTTTAACTGATGAATTTTACTACACCAGTCTATAGCTCAATGGAATTGAGTTGGCTTTAAAAATAAAATTTGTGGTCTGGAAAGACATCTCAATCCTCAGCAAGAGCAAAGGACCAAGGTTTGGTTCCCAGCATCTACTCTGGCGGCTCACAACTGCCTGTAACTCCAGCTGCGGTGGTTCCAGTGCCCTCTTCTGGCCTCCATGGACACTGCACTCAGAGGTGTGCCTACCCACAGACAGATGCACACATACACGTAATATTAAAGATATAAAATAGGGAGAAGAAGATGGCTCAGCAGTTAAGAGCACTTGCTACTCTTGCAGATGACTCAGTTTCTGTTCCCGGCACCCACATGGTGGCTCAGAACCATCTGTAACTCCAGTCCCAGGGAGTCCAATGCCCTGACTCCTGACTCCTGAAGGTGCTATGTGATATGTAGACATACATTCAGGAGGATAATCATGAAAAAACAGAATTTTCAACAAATGTTGATGGGAAAATTGGATTCTTCTTGTTGAATAATGAAGCTTGATACCCAGCTCTTAGCAGCTACAAAATGGATCAAAGGCCTTAACATAAGTCCTAAGATCCGGAGGACGGTTTTGCCCACACATGCCAGCACACCTGAGAGCAGCAGCCACTTCTGTCCACTAGAGGGTGTGGCACCTCCCTTGCCGAACCTGGGTGCCTGAGGCCTCAGCCCTGGGTGATCTGGTTCCTGCCAGGCCAAAAAGAGCCCAGAAGCTGGGCCTCCTGTGTCGAAATCCAGCGGGCAAGGAAGCTTTGATTCAGGAGCCAGCTGAGATTGGAGCGTGTGGCGGTGAGGCATGGAGACAAAGAAGCAACTGTGCCGAGGTAATGATGAGGGTGAGGCCCACAATGCTGCCATTTCCTGGATACTGACAGGATGTTCTCACCACACCAAGAATGTTACACGCGTACCCTATTCAGTCCCCACAGTGACCTTCTGAGGTGTTCTTATTCTTTTGCCCCGGTTTCACTTGTGAGCTTGGAGAAAGTGTTTGTGGCTTGCGCTGTACTCGGGTCCTGGTCTCAGGCGGCATGATGGGCTTTTTTGTTTTTCGAGATAGAATCTCTACACGTGGCCCCGGGCTGGCCTGGAATGTCTCGTGATCTGCCTGTGTCTGCCTCCTGAGTGCCGGGATTACAGACTTGAGTCATCATGACAGGCATTTGAGATCTGTTTGGATACAGTCTGAGCTGCCTGGCCTTCAAGGTTTTTCGTGCTTTGGGGTACTAGAAGAGCGTGGTCTACAAGATCCTTGTCTTACTGTATTCTACTCAGAAGAGAGTAGCCTCTCTCTCTGTCTCTCTGGGAGTGTGGGGCTGTGGGGGTGTTGCACACGCATGTGAGCGTGCTTTGGGGAGGTGTCATTTCTTGGGTGCTAGCCACCCTTTCACCTCATTCTAAATTATTCTTCTGAGACAACCTTTGAGCCCTGGGTTCCTTCAGAGCAGGGGCTCTCAACCTTCCTAAAGCTGGGACCCTTTAATACAGTTCCTCATGTTTCGGTGACCTCCCAACTATAAAGTTATTTTCATAGCTGTAATTTTGCTACTTTATGAATCATAATGTAAATATCTGGCACGCAGGATAGCTGATATGCGACCCCCGTGAAAGGGTCAGTCAACCCCAAAGCCCAAGGGTGTGCAAGAGTGGGCAATAACAGGCAGGTGACAGTCTCGGAACCCCAGGAGACAGTTGTCAAGCCAACCCTGGAGAGGGGGCCACCACTGTCCACACCTATAAGCATGGGCCAGAGCCAGCCAGCCACGTGCACATAGCCCGGGCCGAGGCACCATGAGTCACACAATTCACTGTAAAGGCACCCCTTTCAGCACCTGCAGACTCTGTGCCCTTGATCCTTTCCATGGGACCCAGCCATCCACACCATGCTATACTCCTGGGACTTGGGACACAGGGTGGCCTCTCCATTTCAGGGCCTGCAACCAACCCCTAGAAGCCCATTCATCCCTACCCAACCCCCCAAGATGGGAGAGGAGGGTGCCCAGCACGCTTTGCGTACAAAGCCAGCCCTGGGCATGGCTGTGGGAGTGAGCAGAGGAGTCCCTTGTCCAGAGTGTCAGGCAAGACTAGCAGCAGCATGGTTCCTAAGTGCAGATAAGCTGGGTGGAAAAACTGATGAGCCTGCAGCTGCAGCAAGGAGAGAGATGGTCTTGCAACTTAAATTCTGAGTACTCCTGGCCAGCTCCAAAACCCCAAGACACAGAAAGGTTAGGACATGAAGCAAGAGGGCATACAAAGTTTTACTTATTTATTTGCTTATTTCCAAAGCCTGATGCCATGCCCAGGGCCCAGAGGAAGAAACCAGAGCACACTCTGGGCTGTCCAGGAGATGGGTGTATAGCAGGCTCTGGAGTGAGCTCAGATAGAGACCATCAGGTTGGTGACTGTTGCCTGAGACCCTCTCTAGACTGCTTAGAACTCCAAGGTGAATAAGACCCCTGGGCACAGCTGCAGAGCTGGAGCACCTGGCCTTTTGTCCTTCAAATCTGAGTGTCCAAGCCCCATGTGACCTCAGGCTCCTTCGGTTCCGGCACCCTCCATGAGAAGTAGGGTACACAGTCTCCCGGGTCCCAGTTCTGACCGGGCAGAAAGCATGAGGCTCCTGGCTCTGCCACATTAGGCCTTGTCTGGTTGACGGCCACATGTTCTGACAGTAACAATGACCGCCGTGACTTAGGTGCACACCACATCTGAACCCTAAAGCAACTAGCTGAGGCTTCCCAGCACCCCAGGGACGGCCACCCGGCTGAGGGCAGGGATGGACATTGCGGTGCCTGCCTCCTCTTCCAGGGTTGGAAGAAAGCAAAGCTCTCTCTTTCCTCTCCCCTTACAGCCCTGAGAGCGGGACCCATCTTCAAGTCCAGAGAGTTTGTGGGAACAGACTGAGCTGCGACCACCCAGCCCCTTAGCCCAGGGTCCTCCAGGAGCCTGTGCACAATGCCCCAGAGTCCTCACCTTCTGTCCCTCCCTCAAGCCCCAACTTCAGGTCTGACCACCAACATAAGAACACGTGGCCAGGGGACAAAACAGTCTCTCCCAACCCACAGGTGTCAGGGTCAGAGCTAGTCCCTAGTCCCTCTGCTCAGAAGTGGGGTCAAGTGTATTGTGTGTACTCAGTGTGGCACTCAGGTGTGTATACATTCATGCATGGATATACGTGGATGAGTGTGTTTTGTATGTGTAAAGCAAGTTCTAAACACTGGCCTGATGTGTGCCCACACTTCTGACACAATAGGTCTTGCCTGGCACTTCCTTCTGGCAAGTGCCCAGGGCCCTGTGTGATACTGAGAAAGCCAAAGAGGTGAGAGCCAGGCCCTCCAAGGGCACCAGTCTCATCAATAACCAACAGGTGCCCCATAACTGAGGTGAACACCTCCTGGGCTACAAACCTGGGCTTTGGACCCTGCGCTTCCCTGAGCCAGGCAGCCTTAGGGGACAGGCGGTGGACAGCCACCACAGCCCAGCACAAGGGACAGGACGAGGCAATACTACTTGAGGGGGAACCTGGTGCTGTGGTCTGAATGAAAATGAGCCTCATAGGCTGATAGGGAGTGGCACTATTAGGGGGCATGGCCTTGTTGGAATGGGCGTGCCCTTGTTGGAGGAAGTAAGTCACTAGGGGTGGGCTTTGAGGTTTCAGATGCTCAAGCCGGGCCCAGTGTCTCACTCTCTCTTCCTGCTGTCTGCTGATCCAGATGTAGAACTCCGGACCACGTAGAACACCAGCACCGTGTCTGCCTGCGTGCCCCCACACTTTCCGCCATGATGACGGTGGTGGCAGGAGTGCCACAACTCTTCCTGCTTCATCCCCCTCAAACAGCCTCAGCCAATAAAGACTCGTGTTTAGTCCTTGGGGGCGGGGGTAAGAGTTGCCTTGGTCATGGTGTCTCTTCACAGCAATAGACACCCTAATTAAGACACCTGTCACCAAACCTGCCCCTCCCCCGGCTGTGTGACACTGTCCACGTACACATCCTCTCTGAGCCAATTTCCCCATCTGTGAAAGGGGTTTATGGTACTTTGCTCCAAGAACCATTGAGATGGATGAGTGAGAAGAGAAGTGGACACTCGGGAAGACGCACGTTATACGTGTACGCATGCACACATGTATGAGATCATCCAGCGCCAACCCTGGCTGTGGCTGTCAGTCGCCTCAGTGGCCTTTCATGCAGCAGATGCCTAAGAACACCTGGCACTGCCATGCCAGGGTTGAGAAGTGATGGCAGCCGGTCCCGAGCTCTGTAGTCACAGCTGGATTCAGGAGATAAGACCAGGTAAAGGAAAGCAGACATGTTTTGTAGCCTGGAGAAACCCTCAGCAGTAGGGTCTATACTGCTCTTGCAGACCTTGGTTCAGTTCCCAGCACCCTTGCTGGGTGCCTCACAGCTGCCCGTAACTCCAGGAGATAGGATGCCCTCTTCTGGCCTCCTTGGGCACTGTACTCACATACACACACTCACACACAGACAAATAACTAAAAATAAAACCAGTCATCTTTCAAAGAATGGCTTCACGCTATGACAAGTACTATGACAAGTACTATGAAAGGCGTGAACACACCTCACACTCCGAGCCCATGAGGAAGGCGGCCCCTCTCTCTGGTGATGCCTCCTCTGCAACAGGACGGCATCAGATCCCTAACCGGGACAGAAGACAGCCACACAGAGGCCTGGAGGGGGTGCCTTCCACACGGCGGGCCCACAACTTTGAAGGCTCTCCCTTGGGTCACCAGTCAGTCCCGACAGTGGTCCAGCACCTGATTGGCCTCTCCATTCCCCTTGGCTCTGAGATAGCCGGGCACTGGCCTCTGAAGCCACTTTCCGAGCCCTAACCTCCCAAGGGATAAAAGGGCCCTGATTGGCAGGGTCAGGACTGGGCCACACCTGGGTGTAATTTCTCGCTGGTGTTAATTGGCAGGGGGTGGGTGGGGAGCAAAGAAAGCAAAACAAAGCTTCAAAGCTTGGCTGTCCCCCCAGCAGCACCGCCAGGCAGGGGTGAGGGGTGGGGTGGGGGTTGCTTGAGAGAGTGATCAGGCTTGTAGCCTCATTGTCTCATTAAAACAGATTAATGGGCACGGCAGGAGTGCCTGCACCCCAAAAGCCACTTCCTGCTGCTCATGAATAGCCTATCTTGCTTGCCCTTCAAAAATATCTTTACTCTTAACATCTTGATAAAAACAGCCGGCTCTCCTGCCATTTCCAAAATTAGGAAAACACCAGGTCTGTGTGCCTGCTGCTGCTCTTGCTTCCATCTTTCTGTCCCTATGAAGGAAGAGGGTGCTTGGTGAGGGGAAGGGGCTCTGCCAAGCGCTCCCAGATTCTTTTATTTATTTATTTATTTTTAATTCTACCTTCTGCACTGCTGAACTTCCCAGCAGCCTCCCCTGCCCACCTTGGCTCCTGAGGGTATCTGGGAAGCCTGCTCCCTACATCCTTCTCCCTTGCTTTGGGTCATTTTCCCCCAGTTACCGACAGTGTATTGGGGGCCCTCACCCAGAGCCAGGCTAGGCAAAGTGACATGCAGGGCCGGCCAGATCGTGAACAGCTTCCATGTGTGGTGATGACTCTGTTAGCTCTAGCCAGAGCCAGGAGCTCTGCCAGGCTCCTTCCAGGCCTGGGACGGCCTGACCTGAGAGGGGTGGCAGTGGCCAGGCATCTTGCGGGGGCACTCCCGTGTCAGCCCAAATGGTGGAGAGCAGGAAAGAAGAGAACAGAGCAGATGTCCAAGCCTGTGCCGGAGCCTCAGGAGCCTCTTTGAGGCTGACACTTCCTGGGACAGGGTCATCTTGGGGGAAGGCCTTGTGTGAGTTGTGGGGTTGTTGACAGCACCGTCCCTGAGAGCCACAGCACAGGCTATGAGAGCCCACGAGAAAGCAGGCCAGGTCAGGGAAGCTCTTTTGTGGCCCTCGGGGACTCGCAGGAGGCCCTCCAGAGACTTCCAGATGAAATGTCCTTTCCTCAGCACTTAACTTTGTGGTTTGAGTTAGAACACTTGAGTTGGAGTGCTGTGGGGCACAGGATTGCTCGGTCCCACGAGGCCCGGGGGATGGCCCTGGTCTCCAGAGGGTTTAGAACCAGAGTCAGCAGAAGGGCCCCAGGCATGATGGGATCAGGTCTGAGAAACATTAGCAGTTTTGCTGTGTGCCCAGCCTCCAGAAGCTTTACAGAGTCCCAGATGTCATCCCGCTCAGCCACGAGACAAGAGTGAGGTGGAGGCAGAGGATGAGAGTTTTAAGGCTATCCTTGGCTATATATCAGATTTGGAGCCCACTTGGACTGAGTCCTGGAGGCCCTAAAGAGACTGATACCCAAACCAAGGACCATGCATGGAGAGGAACTAACACCCAGGCTCTGATGTAGACCATAGACTCCACCTCCAAGTGGGATCCCTAGTAAGGGGAACAGGGGCTTTTCTGGCATGAACTTGATGATAAGCTCTCTGATCACCTCCCCCTGAGGGGTGGGGTGCAGCCTTGCCAGGCCACAGAGGAAGACAATGCAACCAGTCCTGATGAGACCTGATAGGCTAGGGTCAAATAGAAGAGGAGGAGGACCTCCCCTATCAGTGGACTAGGGGCATAAGGGGAGAAGAGGGAGGGAGGGTGGGACTGGGAGAAGATGAAGGAGGGGGCCACAGCTGGGATACAATTTAAATAAATTGTAATTAAAAAAAAAGAAAGTACAAAGGACCCGTGTTCTACCATGGGTCTCGTTGCTAGGAGGAAAGGATGGGTGCACTGGCTCTTCAGCCATCTTCCCTGGGAAGGTACCCACATCTGCAGCTAGCTGGTAGCTACAGACCAAAGTCTGGAGTCATCGGCCACAAAACACATCCCGGACCTGGTGCTCCAGAGCAGCTCAGAGCTCTGTGTGGTAATTTCCTGTCACATAACAGCCTGGTAAGCCTGGTTCTCAGCTCCGTGAGGGCAGCAGTGGGCTGGTCCTCTACCTGCCAGGCTCCTGCACTCTGTCTTCTCCAGTGTAACCACAGGCCCCAGGAACTAAGGGTCGCATAAGAACCTGGCATGCTCAGAGCATTCACAGTGGATCAAGGCAGCTTGACTGAAGGGCTCAAGCAAGGCTGCTAAACTTGCATCTTTTAAAACGAGGCTCTGCAACGTCTGTGGGAACCAGGCTCTCCTCTCAGCGGGGCCGTGGGCCAGCCTGCTATTCTTGAGTGAGGAAAATCTCTGGTCCCTCTTTCAGAGAACCGTGTGTGAAAGGATACTCACAGAGGGAAGGGGCACAGGTGTCGGTCTAGGCTCCACCCCCAGCCAGCCATCTGTGGGCTGGGTGCCATCTTCTGAGAGCTAGAAGGTCACCAGGGGACAGGTTCCTGTGGAGAGAGGTACCAAGATGTCACCACTGGGGAGACAGGAATGCAGGAGACATGTGTGACCACAGTGACCTCATCTGAAACTGCCACCGCCTCAGCAACACTCCATGGGCACAACAGCTGCGGGGGTTGTCCCTTGCACCTGATGGTTTGCTGTTGATGTGCCAGGGTCTGGATGGGCTACTGTCCCCAAAGGTCTCCCAAAGAGAGGACTAGCAGTGTTCACGGGAAACTGAGTCAGAGGGCTCTTCATAGCCCAGGCAGGGAACAGCAGAGCCAAGGACAGCCACGCAGCCAGGGCAAAGAGAGCTTACCATGCACCGGCATTGGGGTTCCACTCATGTTCTAGGTAGAGAGAATCGAGACAGTCATTGTCCGTCAAGGGTGATAAAAACTAATTCAAACCCCAGAAATACACAACTGGGGGCGAGTGCTTTCACCTGCTGAGCCATCTCGCTGGCCCAGATTATTTTTAATTACAGAAAAATCATGTGTATTTGCCATCTTAGCCACTTGCAGTGAGTGGCTTAGTGGCGTTCAGAGCATCACCCTGTGGAGTCACTGACAGGGTAACCTGTCTGCCCAAACCAAAGTCTGTCCCCAGTAAACAGTGACTCACTCAGCTGCGTGGTGGTGGCATGCCCCTTTAATCCCAGCATTTATGAGGCAGAAGCAGGTGGATCCCTGAGTCTGAGGCCACCCTGGTCTATAGAGTGAGTTCCAGACCAGCCACAACTACACAGAGAAACCCTGTCTAGAAAAAACAAACACAACCCAAAACCACTGACTTACCCTTTTCCTCCTGAAGCCCTTAGCACCCGTCATCCCACTTTCCGCCTCTGTGACCCTGGCAACTCCAGGGAGCTCGAGGCAATGGCATCTGAGAGGAGTTGCCCTTTGGTGCCTGTTTGTCAGCCCCAAGGCCCATCTGTGTTGGAGCCTGTGTACATTAGGAAGGCAGAGGACAAAAGTGTCACAGCCTAGGTGCTGAGGGTACGGTGACAGAAAGGGGACATTAGGTAAAGCCAAGGGCAGGTGAAGTCTGAACTCAGCTCATGATGCTGGATCTGCTGGTGGATCACAGCAGGTGTGGCACCTGGGCATAAGGCATCAGAAACAGAGAAACTGAACTGTGGCACGTGGGAGCCTTCTGGACTGTGTCACAGTCGCTGCCAGGCCAGACAGTCCTAAAAGAAAAGGCTAACGTAGAAGAGACAGGCTTGTTATTTTAAGTAATGTCCTCAGCCTCCACAGCGAGGAGACCCACCCAGTGCTGCTTGCTGCCCTTACTCCCCTCTCCCTGCTGTGTCTGTGCACATCAGGGACCACAGAGCCTCCATTTCCACCTCCTTCCACTCTCACACTGTTTGGGTGTGGACTGCCAGTAAGTGGAAAGAAGGGACCACAGGAAGCTGGCCACACTGATGGGGCTGACAGTCCACAGAGGGCTCAGCAGGAGAGTGTCTCCTCAGTCACCCTCCATGCATAGTGTCCTAGGGTGAGTGACTGGATGGATGGATGGATGGATGGATGGATGGATGGATGGATGGATGGATGGATG
>NW_026596034.1:36210071-36257658 GCF_907164565.1 Psammomys obesus | reverse complement strand
ATGGATGGATGGATGGATGGATGGATGGATGGATGGATGGATGGATGTCATTCTCTGTTGAGCAGGGGCCTGCATTTCAGCAGGAGCCTAGATTTCGGCTTCCGGACAGAGAAAGGGGTTCCATTTCTCTCAGAAGCAGCTAGAGTGCTTTAGGCCCAGGAGCTAGGCTTGGTTGTGGGGAAAGTTTTTCCACTGGGTGTTACAGTTTAGTTCTTTTAGAATGAGATTGCCAGTGGCAGTGGAGACTCAGGTGTTCCAAAGCCTGTGGTGATCCCAAAGTGTTACAGCTCTTGGTTAAGCTGCTGTGCTGAGCACAACAGAGGTGGGGGTGAGAGCCCATGGCTGGTGGGTTTGCAACCAGGACACAGGCCAGGGGAGGCCCAGACCTAGAAGGCTGGAGGGCAGGCCTGGTGAGACAAGGCCCAGTGGGGGATAAATGAAGAATCTCAGACAGCCATGGTAGAAGGCTGGTGGTACCACGCAGCATGCAGCCAGCTAGAACATTTATTTGAAATCAGGGATTTATAATCCTCGGACAGGGGGAGGAATTTCGAGGGTGAATGTGTTTGATTCACTGGGGTCAGGAGGTTAGGGGTGCTTGGTTTACATGCAGTGGTACAGTGCCTCGTTTTCCATGCAGTAGCATGGTCCTATCACTAGAAGGAGAACACAATACTTAATTATCCTATGGGTGGGGGGAACTCCAAGTAAAGTTGAAGGCCACTGCTGAAGACTAAGATCCTTAGCAGGATGGGACATTTCTAGGAATTCCCAGATGCTTGCTGTATTGATTTTCTTATCAGGAAAGGGTATGGCCTGTAATCCACCCTGAGAGCTATGCGATGCTCCTTACAAGACCTGAGGCATCCAGATCAGGGGTTTGGGGTGACTTTTAGAACTTTAATGAGAAAAGGGAGTCTGCCATTATAGATCAAGAACAAACGAATGGCTCTCCAGAGATAGGCTTCAACCTAATCCAGTAACACTCCACACACGGATGGATGCATGAATGGATGGATGGATGGATGGACGGATGGATGGATTAGTGAATGGATGGATGGATAGACGGATGGATGGGTGGATGGGTGGATGAATGGATGGATGGACGGATGGATGGATGGATGGATGGATGGACGGATGGATGCATGAATGGATGGATGGATGGATGGACGGATGGATGGATTAGTGGATGGATGGATGGATAGACAGACGGATGGGTGGATGGGTGGAGGGATAGATGGATGGATAATGAATACCTAGTGAATAAACAGATGATGAACAAACAGCTGCTCCATGTGTGAGCAGATGGATAGATGATGTATAATTGGATGGGCAGCTGGTTCAATGAGTGAATGAAGAATGACTAGATGGATAGGTGGATGGATGGATGGGTGTGTGGATGGATGGATGGATGGATGGATGGATGGATGGATGGATGGATGGATAGATGGGTGGATGGATGGGTGAGTGGGTGGGTGGGTGAATGGATGGATAAATGAGTGGGTGGATGAGTGGATGGATGGGTGGATCAATGGATGGATAGATGGATGTGTGTGTGGGTGGGTGGATGGATGGGTGGATGGATGGATGGATATGTGGGTGAGTGGATGGGTGGATGGATGGATGGATGGATGGGTGGATGAGTGGGTAAATGGAAGGGTGGATGGAGAAGCTAAGAGGGTTCATTAAAGCTATGATTACAGACCTGAAAAAGAGGCAATGCTGTTGTCATTGTACAAAAGAGTGTCAGAAGACTTAAGTACAGGACTGATGTCACAAACTAAAAAAAAAAAAAAAAAAAAAGTGCCTGTTCGGAGTTGTATCCAGGCAGTATTTTCATAGCTCACTAGCTGAGGCATCCATCACCAAATAATTTGTCACAGACTAACTTTTTAACATAATTGCATATTTGATACTTATTTCAAAGATCTCAAGGAAGACATCAGACTCAATTTTACAACAACATTTCTGGAATAATTTCATTCTTGTTTTTTTTTTTTTTTTAAAAAAAAGGGGGTTGAATTAAATAATCGCAATAAGCAAGGCACGTTTCCAGAAAACTCGGCAGGCTGTGTTCACAGTGCGCTCTTTGGCGCTCAGGTCTTCCTGGGTTTGAGTTCGTCCTGTAAAGTTACAATTTTTTTTTTAGTATTGCATGTCTCTAGAATCAACGGGTGAATTCTTTTATCTGTGCATGCCTGTGTGTAGACATGCGTGTGACGTGGTATACAGGTATACAGTGTCTGTTCACGCATGCATGCATGGATGGATGTGTGGGCAGAAGCCACGAGAGGATGTCGGGTGTCTGTCGTCCTCACCTTACTCCCGTGGGACACTGCCTCTCCCTGAAGCTGGAGCTTGGCTGGCAGCCAGCAATCCTCCTGTCTCCAGAGGTGTCACTAATGTCCGGGGGTGACATTACAACACTGGAAACCACACCTGGCTTTTGTTGTGGGTGCTGAGGACTTGAACTCGAGTCGTCATGCTTGCACAACAAACACTCTTACCCACCGAACCTCCCAACCCCTGGCAAGGACTCTCTCCATGGCAGAAGCCCCCATGAATGCCAGGGTGGGCATCTGAGGCAGCTGTTGCGGTAAAAGGCAACTGTGAACAGAGCCAGAGAGCAGCGTGTAGTTCCCACCACATACAAATGTATGCACATTTTATACCATATACATGTCTGTGCGAATGCGTGTGCATGTGTGTATGGATATGCGCGTACGTACGTACATTACAGGTACTTTTGCATTTACATATTCATGTATGAACATCTGTGTGTGGACATATATAATGCATGTGTGTATCTGTGTAAATACACATGTTCAGTAGAATATATACATTTAAGTGAATATATATGTGTAAGTGACATATATATTATATGACACATGTAAGCATGTACACGTACAGAGCTGTCTGTGCATCTGCACATACGTGTACTCATCTGTTTGCACACACATGCAGAGGTGTGTGCCTGCCAGCCAGCCAGCTCAGTTGTGTCGGCCAGTGGGACCTCCCGGCCCCTCCACCCAACCTCGGCCTAAGCTGGAAAAACCCTGCCAACCTGGAGGAGCCCTGAGCATGCAGGGCAGCGAGCCAGGACCTTCTCAATAGCACATTCATCCCAGCCCTCAAGTTCAGCCAGGAAGTGGGTGGGAGGCGCGGAGAAAGAACGAGCCAGTGTTTGGAGCGCCTGCGAGCCTGGATGGAGGCAGGTGTGCGGTGCAGGCCTCGGAGACCACAGCACAGAGAGAAGCACTTTCAGAGCAGGGATTAAAAGGTGCCAAATATTTGGAACACCCTAAGACCAGCTGCAGAAAGCTGGGGGTCAGAGTGCTTGAGGCCGCATAAAGTGCGGATTTTTCCATAATTATTTAAATATGTGTTAATGAGCACTAGGACGGGGTGGGCGCATACCCATTAAAGGATTAAAAATGGAGGGAAACGGAGGGCAACATGGCCAGCTGGCCACAACCAAGGTGCATCTGGGGTCAAACTCCTCAGAGGTTCTGCCGGTGCTGGGACCTGGCCCAACCCATGGGGCTCCATCGTCTCATCCGAAGCCAGCAGAGGAGGAGCTGGAGCCCACTGACCAAGGCCCCAGGTCCCTGTCCATCAAAGCTTGTCATCGGAAATAACCTGAGGCGAGGGTGCCAGCAGGAGGGCCAGGGGCTCTGCTTCCAGGGCAGTGCTGGGAAGGGGCTCACCTCATCTGGAGGGGCCCAGAGCACAAACACGGCCTGAACACACCCTGCGGCCCCTGGCTGGAGGGGACAACTGAGCGCTCTCCTCAGAAACACTGATGGCCCTCCAGTCTCGTTGGCACCATGCTGCCGTGGTGTCGGCTCTGTAGGACCTGGGCGAGGAGGGGTGGGAGCCACTCTCATTTTGCCAGGAGTGAAGGAAATTTAAGACGGGCATTTCTGTCATTTTTCTTCCCTTGGTGAGGAAGTGGGGAGGGAGCTCAAGGCTGCGGATTCCATCCACACCTTCAACACCCAGGCTTTTACGGGGCCTGCCCACGTCTTTTAGGATGTTTTGAGTCTCTCTGTCCTTTGAAGGTGTGTCACCTGGTCATGTGGCCTTCATCCCGGTATCCCCTGTCAAAGCGCGCCAGTCTCCACTCTGAACTCCATCGTGATGGAAGGAAGGGTTGCCCAGCTTGGCTATTTGTTGAAGACCTGAATAAACCCTTTTAATCCAAAAGCAAACTCCCGGAGGAACAGCCTTGAAAGGGCCTTTCATAGAGTGTTTTCCAGCCTATGCATTTTGAATTTCTTGGGACTTCTCTGCGTTGCCTCTCCTAATGGGTCTCCAAGCACATTCCTGGTCCTGATTGCGGCTTGCTGGTCGCTGAGGTCCCCAGCATCAAAGGGGAAAAGGGGGAAATCAACAGAGCCCGAGCTCCTGGGAGCTGCAGGCTGGGTGGGTTGTGCTGGAAGGAAACACAGCACGCAGGGCTGTGGGGTGTGTTCTTTCTGCCCCGTTTGAAAGGAGCACTTCTCTGGATAATGTTTTCAAAGCCAGGTGAGAGAGTCACGCAGAGCCTGCAGGCGGCGGATGGCATCTGCTGTAGAAAGTGGGGTGGACGGAGTGAGCACTAAAAGGTCACGGCTGGCTTGGAGACGGTGTAGGACTTGGCCATCGGTAACACTGAGCCCAGGACAGGTTCCCTCAAGGCACAGGCTTGAGCCTGGGGCTCTGACGCGTGGCAAGCGTGAGCTGGTGAGGCAAATCAGAGGCCTGCAGGCAGACTTCGGAGGTCGCTCTGACATGGCTGCTGCTGATACAGGCTGCCCGTCAGCAGGACCACGTGGGCTCTCCAGCATGGTCTAGGGTGGTCGGCTCCAGCTGGGGGCACTGATTCTGCTGTATGTCATCTGTTGTCACAGACAGCAGAGCCAAGGTCGGGGGGGGGGGCAGTCGTGGGTGCACCCTGAAGTTGTTAGACCCTTGTTTATTGCAATATAGTTATGTTTTGTTTTGTTTTACTATGCTTCTCTGACTGACATTCCAATAGTTCTGGCTTCATGAAGCATATTAAGTGGGGTATCCAACCTCAACTATTTCTTGGGATTGTGTAGAATTGGTTAAATATCTGATAGAATTCTCCAGGAGAGGAAGTCTCAACATTATTCATCTAATTTCCCCCAGAAGTTGTGTGGCTACTCAAAACGTCTCTTCCACACTGGGAGCGCTGTAATCGTTGTGGTTTCTCGAAGCGAAGGGGAGGTCTGTTCCTCAACTTCTGGGGATCTCTAATATCAGGGAGTTTACGCTGCTGTGCTGGGATGAGAGTGATTCACGCGTCCCAGTGGTTAATTCATGTGAGTGACTTCAGACGCTGATTCTGCCTAGCTCCTTCCTTCCGTAGCCTTGCATCCTCTCTCTCCCGGCTTCTTTGTAGGGGTCTCCGACATGTTGGACAAGCGCTTACCACTGAGCCACATCTGCAGACTTTGGTTAACTGGAGGAGGGTCCCCACTGTGGACTCCACCTCCAAACACTGGCACTGGAGGGAGATGGGGGCCATGCCACTACCCTGCTTCCCATTGGCTGAGTTTTCTAATGCCCAAGTTCCTTGGACAGAGCTTTGATCATTTGATCATGACACAGCAACTTTTTTTTTTTTTTTTTTTTTTTTTTACTGTTGGATCTGATGTCCTTAAGCTCTGCCCGGAGTTTTTGATTCAGTGTTTGTGGGAAAAACTGTCTGCAGTTTTCTTGTCGTTTCTGTCTGGCTTTCGTGTCTGGATGATTGTGACTCCGTAAAATGAGCTGTGGCATAGGTATGTTCCCATCTCTCAAGTTGCTAGGAAAGTTTTTTCTTTCCAGTGTTGGGAATAGAACCCTACCTTGGGCATGCTAGGCAAGAACTCCACCACCGAGCTATATCCATGGTCTTTGACTAGTTCTTTGAGACAGAATCTCAGTTAAGTTTTATAGGCTGGCCTTGAACTTGTGATCCCTACTGCCTCATCCTGGGCTGACAGGATTGTTCCACCAGGCTGTGTAGTAAAGCCATGTGGGGCTGGACTGTCCTGTGGCTAGGAGGGTCCAGCCTACACGTGGATTTTCTTTTATAATTGACAGTTTGTTTGGACACTCTCCCCCCAACCCCAACCTCTCCCCTGTCACTTCAGCACCTCGTACCTTCCAAGCAGTCTGTCTACTTTCTCACGCCTCTCTGAGCTCTGAGTTCGGCAATGATGTCAGCACTGACCTCACACATGTCACAGAAGCCTGGCTTCCCTCTTCCTGCCCAGTCTGGCTAGATGTCTATCAGGTTTGTTAATCTTATCAGAGTCACCTCTGGGGTTCCCTGGCTTTCTCTATTGTTTTCTGCATGTTGTCTCCCTGTAAGCAAATGGCTTCCTCTTCCTGCCTTCCCCAGGCCTGAGGAATTCCCTGAGACAGACTCAGAGAGAGAGAGAAAGAGAGAGAAGGAGGGAGGGAGGGAGAGAGAGAGAGAGAGAAGCTGAGCTGAACATTCAGTTCACCAACTGGCTCTGTTTTCTCCAAACCCTCAGCCCAGTGCCCCGAATCCTGTCATGGCATCCTTGTTCAGACATCATGGTGAAGGCTGTGGTAGGTTTTGAGATATTCCATCTGCCCTCTACAAAAAAGCTCTACTGACAGGGGTGCAGTCCTCTGGAGAGAGCTGAATGGTTTAGTCTGAACAAACTGGTAGCCATTGCTAAGCCTGGTTCCCCTTCACTCTGTGCTGGCACAGAGCACACAGCCAGGCTAAGGACCTGTGATGGTTGTGCGACACTTAGCTCGGCAGCTGGACAGTCCAGCGTCCATCCGGTGGCAGCAAGCCTGCGGGCTGGCCTCCTTCCCTCACTGCTGAGAGGATTTATCATCTGCCTTTTCTCATGTTGATGTTGGAACCCACATTTATTGGTTGTAAATGTTAAAAACATAAACCCTTGGTAGCAATCCGCACACATGGGGAAGTCCACAGTCACACCTGGGCAGACACCCCAAGTAGGTACAATCATGGCCAACGCAGCCTCAGGAAATGCTGAGGCTGTCACCATGTCTCAGGAAGAGCACAGACTCTGGATCTCCACTCAATCCACCTTTCCTAGGCTAGGGAGGACAGACGGGGGTCGGAGGCTGGGGTGGTGGTGGGGGGGACTTCCAAGCTGGCCACTGCCTGTGGGAACCTCTGCAGGGGCGAGTAGGGAGGGCAGGAAAGGAGAAGGTGGGTCCAGAGCGGGAGACCACAGCTCCCTGCCTTCCAAGAACCTTCCACTACCCTCCGTTGGAGCCCACCGCACTTGTGTCCTGCAGGCCTGCAGGTACACCCCAAACAAAGCCTGGCATGGCAGGCCCTTGCTGTGGTAGCCTTTGAGTGACTTTGAGTATTAGACAACCTTCCTCCTGTGTCCACTTTGAAGAGATAGGGACATAGAGCCACGGACGAGGGGGATGAGAAGAGAGGTCATACACACCCAGACATACGAACTCAGACAGCGGTTCCCACAAACACTGAATCAAAAACTCCAGGCAGAGCTTAAGGATATCAGATCCAACAGAAAAAGAGAGACTGTGGGGCCGAGAGAGACCCTTCAACCCCAGCCCTCCATCTGGCAGTTATGAGCTTCTGAGTCTGGCTCCTGATTCCAGAGCCAAGAATCTTCCCAACGAGCCCCCCCCCCCCCCCCGCCGCCATGCAGTGAAAGAAAACCCAGTGAGAAACACCAGTTGGAGCAGAGCAACTGCTGGGAACAAGGGGACAGCCCTTGCATTGCATCAGTGTTGGAGGAACAGGGAAGGGCTTGTCACAAAGGGGGGGGGGTCAGGCCTCCCCTACCCCCAGCCCCAGCCCCTGGCTGGGTAGGGGCTGCCTTCTTCTCTGACATCACAAGTGACACTCTGGCCACCGTTCCCTCACTCTCTACCTCTCCACGTGCAACTTTCCCAGAGCCTGTGCCACCCCTGCGCCATCTGGAAATCCCTTTCCTCCTCCATTCTTGCCTTCCCTTCTTCCTCTATTACTTTCCTTTTCCCTGTTCTTGTCACCCTTCCTGTGCCCCTTCCTTCCCTCCCTGCCTCACTCTCTTCCTTCCTTCACCTTCCCCCCTCCTCTCTTCCTTTCATTCTCCTCCTGTCCTCAGAGGACCACACAGAGGAATGAATGGACTTCGGTCTGGCCTCTGTCTCCTCGTGGGACCAGGACCACCCTGTGTGGACACTGGGTAAATACTTTCTAGTGAATGAGCAGCATCTGGTCACTAGCAGGCTGAAACATCACTTTTGGGATGTGCAGACACAGAAATACAAGTGACACGCATGTGCCTAGGCCCCGTTGGGGATGCAGAGAGCAGAGGCATCGTCCTCCAAGAATAGTGTGTGCCGTGGTGGATCGTAGGAACCCCAGCAGGCACAGAGCAGGACTTCCACTGACTGAGCACTCACAGAAGAGAAGCCGAAGAACCATAGCCTCAGGCAGTCGCTGAGTGTCCTGGACATGTGGAGTGAACCCTGGAGACAGAAGCCTCTCTGTGCCCTTCTGTTTCTCCACACTGGCACTTAAGAAGCTGGTGTCAGGGCCTGCTCTAAACCCAAGAGAATTCTCCTCTTGAAGTGTGCAGAGACACCCCTCCCCCAATTTTTATTCAAGCTCACGATCAAGGGTCTCTGCCTCAGACACTAACTCATCTCTCAGCCCACCCAAGGATAGGATGGTCGATGACTGTCCTTGAGTCCAGCTCTGCTGTCCTGGCATGTCTCAGACTCAGTGAGTCTCCGTTTCTTCATCTGCAAAGTGGGTCCCTGTACCCTTGAGGGTACACTGTACCCTCGCCGGCCCCCACAGTGGAATGCAGGATGCCACTTGCCCTGAAATTGACTGTACAGCAGGATCTTGATAGATTGCAACCGGAAATTACTCTTCCTTGCTACTTCATGGCCAGTTATGGTGTACCCATCGGTATCAGGATGCACGGTCCCAGCTGAGGACTTGCAGGGTCCTAGAAAGGTACAAGAGGGTAAGATATTGGCTCGCCCTGCCCTCCAGTGGGTCTGAGGAGGGGGTCTTCCCTGTTGCAAGCTGCAGTTCATCCTTAGGGCCACCAACCACAAGGCACGCCTTCTCCGTGGCTGCCCTCCAGCCTGCTGTGGATCAGGCTGGGAGTGTCTGTGCCAGAGACACCCTCTGTGTTCCCAGCATGTCAGCCAAGGGTGAGCCTCCCCCACACACTTGGAAGACACAGTTTGGAAGGCGTGCTGTGGCATTCCTGGCTGGCCACAGCTCCTGTGAGATAAGTGTCCTCCCCACATGCCTCCTGCTCACCGCCCCTGGCCTCTTGGCCTCCACCCGGCTCCCGGCCCTTACAAATACAGGGTGCCCCCGCCGCCATTCATCCATCACCCCAGGCTTTCGGGGCACTGAACTGGGCGACCCGACTTTCCCAGTTGGCGCCAGCAGTACCAGGGAAGAGGTCTTCGCTGAGTCTGGGTTAGTGGTTTGGGGTTTGGAACGTTTACTTTTGGATAAAATGTGAATATGTGTGAGTGAGTGTGTGTGCGATTTTAGAGACACAGCCTGAGAGACAAAACAGCTCTTGAGCTTTTTCTCTGAAATGACACCAGTGGCTGCCGCAAGCCCCCACCACCAGGAGGGGTGAGTTCCCCTCCAAAACACCATGGCCTGGTCCAGCAGCTCAGGAGCTGTCCCCTCGGTGGGAAGGTGTGCCTTTTCCCACCCAGGCTGCAGGAGGCCTGGTAAGTAGAAAAGCGCAAGATGTAGATGAGCTGAGAATGAGTGTGGGGACCTGGCTGTGACACTCTGAGCCCCTGGGCTGGAAAGCTCCAGGCAGGGCACTCAAGCCAGCGGTCTCAGATACACCAGTAGCTCCCATACCCTGACAAGATGGTCTGTCCCTCCATCCTAGCCAACAGCCTGCTTCCGGGCCTTGATTTCCAGCTCTCCCTGCCCCCCAACGTGAGTGTGCACGGCATGTGGAAATAGATCCTTGAGAGATAGTCTGTGGTAAACGGAATTAAATGGGATTGAAACGTAGTCCAATCCCAGTTAAGTTTGTTTATCATCAGATGAAAATAAGCATTTAAAAGTGACCAGAAAGAGACACAATGGCATGTCATGGAATCTGCTGCCCGTGGCTGATGGATTATTTTCTTATATCTTCACTCCCTCTACTTCTGTAACTTTTCTAAATTCTACTTTCGTAACACAAAGGCATTATTGCTGAAAAACTGCTGCTGACTCTTGTCTGGAGGCCAGTATGGGCTACTTGAGAGAGCGGCGTCAGCCTTCGTCGAGAGCCAGCAGCCCCTGGGGACTGAGTTCTTTGAAGAGTCGCTTTTTAAAAACTCAGAAACGATCAGCATAGTTGAGCCATCCACTCCGCTGGGATTGGGTACGTCTCCATTAGTTAAAGTGACTTACTGAGTCACAGGAAATCTCACCACTGGACCGAACAGTGACTCTAGTTCCCAGGCTTTTATGGACTGCTCTCCCTGGCCTGGCCCCAGCCTGGCCAAGCCGCCATGTTCTGGCTACGGGGGATGCTCTATCGAATGAAGAACATGGGGAGTCAGTTTATGCGTTCATTCAACAAGCACCTGCTAAGCCCCTACTATGTGTCAAGCTCATGCTGGATCGGAGAGCATACATCAGCGTGCAGGAGAGGCAAAGCTTCCCGCTCTGCTCGTGAGGCCCATGGAGCATGCTCAGAAAGCCCAAGAGGATGAGCCTCGAGGGCTCTGTGTGGAAAGATGGAAGCAGGCACTAGGAATCTGTGACCTGCAAAACACAGGCTCAAGTCCTGAGGTAGCACTGCCAGCCTGCCCCACAGCAGCCTCAGAATGTGACTGCATCTGGAGAAAGACTCGCCACAGGCTAGTAAGGTTCCAGGGTGGCTCTGGCCATGTGAGATGATGTCCCCAGAAATTTAACACAAGCACGCAGAGAGGGTATGAAGAGACAGGCAGCAGCCAGGGACATGCATAGAGGCAAGGAGCCAAAGATGGCCAGACAGAGCCAGCAGGTGACAAGTCTGCTGCAGATCCCAGTCCACAGCCCACAGGACAGCCAGGCTCTCCACAGCACAGCCACCAGCCTCTAGAGTCTAAAACACAGAGAAATTCCTCAGCCCCGGCCCTGTCTGTGGCTCTGGATTAGGGCATCCGGAAAAACAAAAACAGAGAGCGTCAAAGAAGAGCTGTGAGTAAGCACCAGCCTGGCCCCCAGTCCCACTCAGCCTGAGGCAGAAGGCCTGCACAGCTGCTTGGCACATGCCACCACAAGGGGAGAGAGTGATAGATTTCCTTAACGTGTATAAATGTTGTCTGCGTGTATGTCTGTGCATCACACGTATGCAGTGCCCATTGGATCCAGAAGAGGGCGTCGGATCCCTTGGAACTTGAGCTACCAACAGTTGTGAGCTGCTGTGTGGGTTCTAGGAATCGAACCCAGATCCTCTGAAAGAGCAGTCAGTGTGCTTAATCGGGACTTGAACCTGTGCTTTGCATCTCACAGTTTCCTAATGGCTGCCTCTATATTTCATCACGAAGCCCGTGGGCCTCATGAGCAGGGCAGGAAGCTTTCACTGTCCTGCACACTGATGTGTCCTATGCAACTCAGCATGAGCCTGCCACATAGTAGCAGCTCAATGGGTGCTTGCTGAATGAATGCATGAAGTTACTCTCCAGCTCCAAGACAATGAGACTCTTGAAGGAGCCAGCTGGACCCTGATGCATGATGGGACAGCAGTGGCTATGAAGCTGTGGACTTGCACAGGACTCCTCAGAAGCCTACGCGTGGCTGGTGCCAGGATATCACAAGTCACTTGAAGAAAAGCCCGGGGGGGGGGGTAGGATGATCTATACCTTGAGCATCACCCCCACTATGTTCTCATCACACAGATATGTGTGTGCACAGACGGCAGCGGCCCCAGGACAGAACCAGAGCCGCAGCCTTCTGGAGCCATGACAACCTCCAGGCAGTACTGGGCCTTTGACAGTGGCTGATAGAAGGAGAGGCAACTGCATAGTCAGAGATCACAGACACAGCCCTTCTGTGTGCAGAAGCCACTCCGAGCACTGGGAACACAGCAGGGGGAGCTAAGCAGACAGGAAACACCCAGAGAGGCTCCCACATGTAGGAGACTGTGCTCAGTTCTGAGCCCCCAAGTCTGGAAGACAAGCTCCTCGCACATAGAAGAGGCCTGCTGCAGCGCTGGCGTGAGATCTGTCCTCCTCGAGACATTATCCCCTAAGAAACACTGCTAGTAGACTTCAGGTGCTCAGGAAGGAGGGAGGGGGGAGAGAGAAATGAAGGGAGGGAAGGAGGAAAGGAAGAAGGGAGAGAGGGAAGAAAGGAGGAAGGGAAGGAAGGAGGGAGAGAGGAAAGGTTGGAGGGAAGGAGGGAGGGAAGGAGGGAAGGAGGGAAAGAAGGAAAGAGGGAGGGAGAGAAAGTTAAGCGGGTGGATTGGTGCCTGGGTGGGTTGCTGGGTAAGTGGGTGGATAAATGAATACATGAATGGAAGGATGCGTTGGTGATACATAAGTGAATGAGTTTGTATATGGATGCATGGATAGATGGATGGCTGGATGGATGGATGGAATGGGTGGATGGATAGATGGGTGGGCGGGTGGATGGATGGATGGGTGGATGGATAGATGGGTGGGTGGGTAGATGGATGGATGGGTGGATGGATGGGTGGATTAGTGAATGGATACATGGATGGGCGGGTGGATAGACGATTACATGGATGATTACATGAACAGATGAGTGAAGAGAGGGATGAGTGAATGAATGGACAGCTTCGGGGCACAGAGGGCCAGTGCCAGGCTGAGCACTCAAAACCTTATGCTCTAGAATGGAAGTCAGCTCCAGGGCCCCAGGCTGAAGTCAGGCATGGACAGGAGGATCCTACTGATGGATCCAGGAGAGAACCCACCATCAGAACAGCCTGTGGGAGGACTGTGCCCTCCATCCCCAAAGTCAACAACCCTAAGCTCTGAGTCTGCGCTCCTCCTATCAGGTGACAAATTCTGGCTGATAGTTGGCTCAGCCACCCTGACGATGGTTCCTGCCTGCTGCAGGGCTGTGCACACACAGCAGATGCGGATGTCTCCTGTGTCCTTTGCCCAGGCGACCATAGGTACCACAGCCAGGCCCTGCAAGTCCATCACCACTGTCTTTGAATCGTCAAGGCAGAGGTGCAGTAGGCACCCTACTTTCCAGAGAGGGAGTGAGACTCACAGTCACACAGCTATGCCAGGGAGAGTAGGCAGACAGCAGAGGACGGTGATGTTCCTATCCTGCTGCTGGGCAGGCCAGTGTCTGTGTGCAGCGCAAAAGAGGCATGGCCAGGCTCTTCCCAGATCAACCTGGACGACAACAACACAGGAGCCTTCGCTCTGACACACTACCTCAGAAAGACATACCCATGATGGGTGTGAGCCTGGCACCCGGGGGATGTCGGAAATGCAGGCTCTTGGTGGTCAGGATACTTGGGGAGGAGGCTGTCTCGGTTCTCTCACTCCCAGCCAATGCCACCCATCTGGGGACTAAGCTGGGAGGTGCTGTCTGAACACAGCCGAGGCTCACAGAAGCCACTCTGCTGACCTGCCCAGAGGATAGCGCTTACCTGGTTCTTACTTGTTTGCTTGCTTGTTTGTGTCATTCTTGGGGTTGAAAAGGTTTCCTGGGGCCTGGGGAGATGGCTCAGTGGTTAAGAGCACTGAGTTTGGTTCCCAGCACCCACATGGTGGCTCACAACCATCCATAACTCCAGTTCTGAGGAATTTGATGTCCTTCTCAGATCCTCCTGGACACCAGGCGTGCACATGGTTCAAAGAAACACATTCAGGCAAGATTCATACACTTAAACTGAATAAATATAAAAAGAAAAATATTTTTCTTTTTAAAAAAAGGAAAGACAAGAAAAGGTTTCCTGCTTGGGTCCCACTGTTAGGATGGCTGTTCCTTTAAAAAGAACAAGGAAGTGTGGTCCTGGCAAAGCTCACTGGAGCAATGAGAAATAAATCCTACTAATTGTTGTGGAGACAGAAAGCAAAACAAACGGACTTAAGTACAATGTTACGATGTAAGAAAAAGTCAGCCTGGGAGGGACTTCCCCAGCATCAGGCTCTGGCCAGGGGACCGGCCTGTGTCTGTGTCCCTTCTTCTGGCCTTCTTTCCATAATGCTCTGTCCTGCCCAGCCCCCCTGCCCTGTTTCTTGACCAGGACAAATAGGTTATATGATGGTGGTAGAGACCTCTAAGGACCTGATGAGGGCCCCAACTGCATCCCAGACACCAACGAGGAAGCTCCAACATCCAATGCTGCCTTCTCCCTGACACGGCTGTGTTTGCCCACTTGGTGCTACTTGCTACAGAAAAGCTGGGAAGTCTCAGGCAGGTTTCCAGAAAGGAGAGAGGATTAAGAACAGGAACAAGTGCTAGATGGGAGTTAGCACAGACAGAAGCCAATCTCTAAAATCTCTGATTTGCTGGGGACCAATCTCTGTTCAGGGCAGATGTCTAAAGAACCCAGAAGCTCCTAGTTAGGATGGCTGAGTGACTCCGGCAGGAAAAATGTCCATTTCCCAGGTGGAAAAAGTGAGGCTTGGAGAGCTAGTGACAGCTGCGTCCCAGCTGCCTGCTGGCTAGGAAGATGGTTTGAGCTTCTAGGTGACCCAAAACCAAGCCAAGACTTTGCGGCTTGTCAGGCTTCTAGCACCTTTCCGGGATGGTGGTACCCCCAATGGAGAGCCTGTCTTCTCTTCTGACCCTTCTGTACAGGTTGAAGTTTGAGAACTGGGCCATCAGTCTCACCAGCAGCTGCATCTGGCCCTGCTTAACTCCGGTTAACCCCCCCCCCAGGTAGACAGGGACAGAACGCTGGCCCAGGCACTAACATGACAAGCGGCCCTGGCTCTCACCTGAGATTTTCTAGGGAGATCAGTGGGGATAGTCCCAACCCTTCCATCTCAAGACATCCATGGAGTCTCTTACTGTCACCCAGGCTCTAAAGGGCCACCAGGCCCTCACAGTGCTGGCTGCAGAGCGGAGGCCCTCTTGGCTCCAGCTTGAGGTAGGGTCACCAAGTAGCAGGAATGGTGCATTGTGAGGATTAGCCGGCTCTCGGGACTCAGAACAACTGTGAGAGGAGACAGGAAGAGCCGAGTTTGCCAGAGAGGGTTCTGTGGCAGCACAGCAGGCTGAGGCCATGGGGCGGAAGTCCTGCTGGTGTGGCCACAGCAAGCAAATCTTCCCACCAGCCCCCTCTGCTTCGGTGCCAGCTTCCTAGACACAGGGAGAGGTGGGAGCCACTTCAATAAAGCCCAACAGCCTCTGCGGTATATGGGAGCACTTAGACCTGGGGTTTAGGAGACATGGCTGGGTTTGGGCAGAGACCTGGGGGAAGAGAGGAAATGAAGTTGGAGGACGATGTTTGTGCCATGGGCCTGGGGCAGGGGGCAGCACTGGCTCCTAGGACAGTGCTGGGAAGATGGGGCAGGGAGTGGTAAATGCTCAGGCTCCTCAGATCTAGAATCACCCTGGAGACGAGCCTCTGGGTGTGTCTGTGTGGGGTTAGCTAGAGCGCTTCCCTTGGGGGCATTAGATATGAGGAGCACCACCCCCTGGGCTGGGATCCTGGCTGAATAAAAAGGACAAAGTGAGCTGTTTCCAGCATCTGTCTCGCTCTGCTTCCTCACTGTGGATGTCATGTGGGCAACCGCTTCACCCTCTCTCCTGCCCCCATGCCTTCCCCAGCATGGGCCAAAATAACCTTTCTTTTTTTTTTTTTTTAATTATTTGCTTTTATGTGCTTTTTGGGTGTCTTGTCTGCATTTATCTCTATATATCATACGGGTACCTGGTGCCCACAGAAGCCAGAAAGGACATCAAATCCCTTGGAACTGAAGTTAGAGACAGTTGTGAGCCACCATGTGTGTTCTGGCAATCAACCCGAGGTCCTCTGGAAGGGCAGCCAGTTCTCTAACCACTGAGCCATCTCTCCAGCCTCATCTCCTTTCCTTCTTTAAGGTACTTCTGTTGGTGTTTGACTGAAGAAATGAGAACAGTGGCTATTGCATGTGCCTGTGATCTCACACACCTATCGCTCAGTGCAGAAACAGAAATCTCCAGCAAGGTTTGAAGTACTGCCCTGGCACGCCTTCCCTCTCAGATGACCCCCAGACTCACTTCAGAGTCCAGCTATATGAGAGCCGGGAAGGTCACACTCCAGTGATACGCTTGGGCAGGTTTGAAGGACTCCCTGAGAACCACATTGGCCCACAGATGAGCTGGTCAACTCAGTCACTCTGTCCTTCTCCCACATACCACCCCTCACCCAGTAACTAAAGGAGATGAGGGCCAAAGTAGGGCTGGTTGTCCCCTGTCACTGCCCCTCCTGACCACAGGACAGAATCCAGGGCTGTAGTTCAGCTTGGTAGAGCGCTTGCCTAGCACATAAGAAGCCTTGGGCACCACACAAACCAGGTGTGGTGGAATAAGCCTTAATCTGCAGTACTGTGAAGGAAGCAGGAGGATCAGGAGTTTAAGGCCATCTGCGATTGTGTAGACAGTTCCAAGCCAGCCTGGACTGAATGAGACCCCGTTTCAAAACCAACACCCAAAACTTCAGAATATCTCCACCTGGTGCTGACGGAGAGTCACCCCCTTGTCCCTGTGAAAGGCATCAGATGTCATTGTTGGTTCTGACTAGACAACCTGGGCCAGCTCCCAGTGCTGAGGCTTCTCCAGGAGGTAAGTCCGAGGCTGAGAGCACTCAAAAGAGCCCAGTAGAGTTGTGGACGCTAAGTGTCACTTCTGCTGTCCCGTGAGGGGTTCAGAGAGGGAAAGCCACACAGCTAGAAAGACAGGAAACCAGGAGAGGACACCCGACCCTCATCTGTGCCTCCCTCAAAATTCTATGGGGAGGGGTTTGGTATTTTGAGTGAAAGTGCCCTTCATAGGCTCCAATGTTTGAATACTTGGTCCCCAGTTGGTGGAAGTGTTTGAGGAGGATTAAGAGGCGTGGCCTTGTTAGAGGAGGTGTGTCACTGGGGGTAGTCTTTGGGGCTTCAAAACACTCAGGACATCCCCAGTGTGCTCTTTCTTTCTACTTCTGTTTGTGGATGCAGATGTGAATTCTACTCCAGCACTATGCCTGCTTCCTGCTGCCGTGCTCCTGGCCATGATGGTCATGGACTTTTATCCATCTGGAACCAAAAGCCCCAGATAAGCCTTTCCTTCTCTAAGTTGCCTTAGTCACTGTTTTATCACAGCAGCCGAAAAATAACTAAGGTAAGGGAAATCAGACCCCGTGTGACCAGAGCTGAGATGTCAGAACCAGCCCCAAGAATGAGCAAGAAGCCCAAGACACAGAGCCCTGGCTCTTCATGGCTACAGGTCTGAGTTCCAGATGCTATCGGGGCTGGCCACATTCTGGATGAACACCAGACAAGATGCTTAGTGGGAGTCCTGTCCTAAGGGGGGAGGGGATTCACAGAGATGTCCACGGTGTGTTCTCATGAAAGCCAGGCTGGCTGGGACACACCAGCAATCTCACATGGCTTATCTGCTGACTTTCTTCCTGTCCCCAGCCAGCGCACGCCCCAAGGGAGGGTCTGCATATGTGGGAACAAAAGACAGAATGAGAGCTGGATTGTTTGGGGATCATGGCAGTGTAGAAAAGCTATAGCGCTATCAGGGCTTTCTGAAAAGTGGGGGACCAGCTGCCAGGAGTTGCTAGGGGTCACTGTGGTGGTTCATTGTGCTTTCCAAAGCCCCAATTTTCAGCCCTGGGAACTTTTCCTGGCACATGGTGATCCCAGCAGAGCATTGCTCACCTCTACCCCAGCATCTCAGCCACTGGACCAGACGCCCGCCTGCTGCCGTCTGATGAGGATTCTCTCCCGAGGAAGACACACACAATGGAAATCCTACAGATATAAATACAAGGAAACCCAAAAATCTCCGAGTGTGGCAACAAGAACACATGAGGGCAGCATGGGCTCATCCCAACAGCATTCCTCCCCACCTTGGTGGATTTAAGTTTTCTAATGATTTATGACTATCGGTATTAGTATGTTTAATTGTGCGTGTGACCTCATGAGTACAGTGTTTATGGAGGTGAGAAGAGGGCATTAGATCCCCGGGAGCTGGATTTTTAAGATGTTGTGAGCCTCCTGGTATAGGTGCAGGCCCCTTAACTGTCTCTTGTTTTCTTCTTCTTGTGTCCCTTTTGAGGGGACTAATATTGAATATATTTAATAAAATTACATATAGATACGCGCACTGATACCTATGAGGTATGGCATAGTACGCATTTCATTCTGAAATTTACATCTTTTCTTCCCTGACGCTTCACTCATTGGCCCCTGGGAATCACTGTGCAGGCCTTCACACAAAGCTTACTCATTCTTGGTGACAGCTATCTCACGCTCCATTGTATGGGTATCCAACAATGCGTTCAACCTCATCTAGGAGTGGACGTTTTGGTAATTTCCCAAGTTGAGCTGCATGAAGCATCCCCTCCACGGTATTGGTAAAAGGAGAGGCACCTCTGCTTGCTCTTGGGCTCCTGTGCCAACTGGTCCAGCATGGCAGCCCTGTGCCAGGTTGGTATGAGCCATTTTGGAAAACCTTCCCACAGCCCAGACATCTGAATACCCTAGCACTGGATGCCCTATGAGAGGTTTCCTTGCTGAGGGGACAGAGGGCCTGTGACAGATACTGTGAGGGCTTCCTGACTCTTGGATGTGATTGGACAGTGCTGGGTCTACTCCCACCTCCTGGGCATCTGCCCCCAGAGTGCACTGGGTTTGGGACCGCTTCCTCCTCAGAAATCCTTAACCACTTCCTGTTCTCTCATTAACCCTGCTCTCACCCTTTGTGGCTTCCTCCACGCCAGCCAAGGTGGGTCTCGGTGGTGGTGACTCAGGAGCCAGGTCTGGCCTTGCTGAGTCAGCCCTGTACTTCCTGCCCACGGCCTTCAAGAGCTCCTGCACCGAGACACAACACAGGCCAGCCTGGCTTCTGTCCTTTCCTGCACTTTCCCCTAAAACTTTTGTGTTCTGCCAAAACTTGGCGCCTGGCAGCCCACAGTGCCCGAACCCAGAGGCCAGGCCAGGCAGGGAGCAGCCAGCAGGGTCCAAAACAAAGAGGTCAGGATGGCTTAATGCTTCTTGCCACGGAACTGAGGTCACAGCATGTAGGGGGACGTGGGTGTGAGCCCTCCTCCTGGTTTTCCCACATGGCCCTGGCCGGGAAACCAGTGTGCAACAGGAAATCAGCAGGAGTGCCCTCCCGCCAGAGCGAGACTGGCCTGCCCTTGTTTCGGGATACTCATGAATTCTGTGTTTTTCCCAAGTAAACAAGGTGGAAAAGCTACCTTGAAAGCAGGCCTCCACATGCGTCATACTTTGGGACAGTGATTGGAGATGGGACTCGGCTAGGGGGGGTCTCCAGAAGCCCAGTAAGGAAGTCCCCTTAGAGGAGACACCTGGGCATGCAGGTAACCTGTCGCTGTGGTGGTGGGTGAGGGGCTCCCCGAAAAGAACATTTCCCAGTTCCAGAGAGGGCAAGTTAGTTGAGGAGGGCCAGAGTCCCAGGCCATGAAACAAGACAAAGCAATGGTCTAGGTTGTTTTCTATCGTTCAGATTAACACCACGATTGTCTTCGTTACTTCTCTGTTGTTACAAAAGGACAGTATGGCCAGGGCAACCTAGAGAAGAACAGTTACTGGGGGCTCACAGTTTCAGAGGGTTGTGGCCATGACCATGATAGTGGGGAACATGGCAGCAGACAGGCAGGCGTCGCTCTGGAACAACAGCTGAGATCTAACACCCTTATTCACAAGCACCGGCTGGGAGAGCCTCGTGTGGGCCTTTGAAACCTCATAGCCCACTCCCTGTGGCACATCTCCTCCAATGAAGCCATACCTTCTAATCCTTCCCAAACATTTCCACCAACTAGGGACCAAGCATTCAAACATGAGACCATGGGGACCGTTCTCATTTTCACCACCCCAATGACCAAAAGCAACTTGGGGAGGAAAGGGTTTATTTTAGCTTACAGTTTATAGTCTATTCTTGAGGGAAACTGAGGCAGGAAACTGAAGCAGAAGCTGTGAAGGAAGCTTCCTCGAAGTGCCCCCATAGTGGCTGGGGCCCTCCCACAGCAATCATTAATCAAGAATATGCCACACAGACTTGCATACAGACAGACCCAATAGAGGCATTTTCTCAATTGAGGTTCTCTCTTCCCTGGGACCCTAAGTTGTATTACAACAAACAAACAAACACACACACAAAAACCATAGCCATCACAGTGGGGAGCATTGCTGCCCCACTACCCCACTAAACTGTCCCCACTTGGCTCTGAGGACATGACACTATGGGTTAGGTTCAGCTGTGTTTCAGCCAGACCTAGTCAGAATCCACAGAAGTGGCTGGGACTGGAGGCCAGCTGCCGGGAGTCACAGAGTGGCCCTAGCCTCTCTGTCCCAAGCCAGCCACTGCTCTGCCCTTCACAGAACTGCGTTAGTAGCCAGAAGCCCCAACCACACAGGCCAGGCCACTGCTGGTAGAGTTCTCAACTCCGTTGTCTCCTTCGGGATAGATTTTAAATAAAGCAAAATATTTCATTTGTGGTGAATACGGGCTTCGCTGGCCTCTGGTGTCCAGCACCTGCTCCAGGGCTCTTCCCGAGATGATCTAATGCAGTGTCAATGGGTAGGTAAATTCTGCTACACTGACCCTCCTGTCTGCACCTCTGCAAGGACTGGGCTTACCAGTGCACCCCGGGCCCACACTCACAATCTCACAGATTGGCAGGCATGCTCCCACACTTGCAGTCCACGCTCACATTCAGACACATCGACACTCGTACTCTCCCACATTCAGACGGCCCCACAGGCCCGCACGTATTCTGCCTGGTTGCGCACAGATCGGGTGTGAGAGAGAGTTTACTCTGCTCTGAAAAGCCATTGTTTTTGGTGGACGCTGTGTCCAAGTCGTGAGCGCCACTCGGGGCTTCCTTTGCCCCGGAGATTCCTGGCATTGCTTTGTTCTACCGAGGTCCTCCTCTGAAGTGAAAGCTAGGAAGCAGAGGACTCAGTATGCGGAATTCAGGACAATAGATGTTCTCTCTCCCTGCGGCAGAGAAACTGTGGCTAGGCAAATTCACAGTAGATTCTGAGAGCTCCAGACTGGGTTATTCTATATCCTAGAGGGCCTCACAGCACTGTGCATGCTGAGGGGGCTCGCCAAAACATGAGGGATGGAGTCAGTAAAGTTCTGTTTCCCACGAAGCTCCACTAAGGTCCACTAAGGAAGTCAGCCTTGCTTTGGCCACAGTACCTGCCACGCCCATCAGCCTATGTGGCTCAGATCCGAGCCACAGTCCTACAGCGGAAAACATCATCCTTTTCTAATGAGCTAGCTGACAGCTGGCCTGTCAGGTTTTCTTCTGTGCAGACTGCAATGAGGAGAAGCAGGCCAGCATGTGGAGCGCCTGGGCCCTCGGCTCAGCGCCTTTCTTAAGAGACACAAGAGAAGGAGCCAGTGTGTCACACACACCCTGATTCTAAAGCCACCTGCACAGATCGGTGGGAAACTGAGGCTGAACATTTGTCTGGAAATAAAGGCAGCATGCACTCCACTGTGGAGTCAGCAGATGTTACTGGGGATCTCCCTGACTCCAGCAAGGGAAAGGCACTTGCAGCCCCCAAGCTCTTCAGTGGTCATGAGGGGCCCCGCCTGCCCTCCCAGGGGCTCTGTTTGTCATGGGTAATCCTGACAATCCTTGATTGGATTGAGAATAACCTAGAGCAATGGTTCTCAACCTGTGGGGGGGGGGGCGTGACCCCTTTGGGGGTTGAACAACGCTTTCACGTGGGGGTCACATGTCAGCTATGCTGCATTATCAGATATCTACATTCTTACAGTAGCCAATTTACAGTTATGAAGTAGCAGTGCAAATAATTTTATGGTTGGGGGGGTCACCACAACGTGAGGAACTGTATTGCAGGGTCTAAGCATTAGCAAGGCTGAGAACCACTGACCAAGAAGATTAATAAGGCACATACGGATGTAGCTGCAAGGGTGTTTCCAGAGAGCATTCCCTGAATGCGGGTGCTGCTGTCACAGCTTGGGAACTGGACTGAATAAAAGGCAAAGGAGTGAGCCCATTGGAACAGTCTGTCTGTCTGTCTCTTTCTCATCTGCAACCTCTGACCGCCAGCAAGGACCTGACAATTCAGTAAAAGAGCAGGAGATAATACGTAGGCAGCATCTGGACATGGAGGGGGAAGCCCTGTGGTAGTTTGGATGAAATGGCCCCCACAGGCTCATATATTTGAAAACTCGATCCCCGGTTGGTGGAACTGTTTGGGAAGGATTAGGAAGCATGGCCTTGTTGGAGGAGGTGTGTCACTGGAGATCGGCTTGGAGCCTTCAAAGGCCTATGCCATCCCCAGTTAACGCTCTCCGCCTCCTGCTCGTGGATCAGATGTGCGTCCTCAGTTTGCTGCTCTGCCATGCCCGCCTGCCTGCTGCCATTCTCTCCACCATCACAGCCATGGACTCACACTCTGAAACTCTAAGCCCCAATAAATCCATTCTTCTGTAAACTGCCTTGGGCATGGCATCTCTTCACAGCAATAGAAAAATACCTGAGACAGCAGGCCCTGAGAGGTGCACCCTGCCTATGGGAGCTCTTTCACCCAACAGTCAAACCATTCCACAGAACTTCTTCCAGAGACAAGAAGAAATTGTGTGGTAGGAAGTATGAGCCAGGTGATGGGGAAACACACCTTTAATCCTGGGAGGCAGAGGTAGGTGGATCTCTGAGTCTGAGGCCAACCTGGTCTACAAAGCAAGTTCCAGGACAGCCAAGCTACACAGAGAAACCCTGTCATGGGGGGTCGGGGGGGAAGAAGATGCCCTTGTGCCAATGACACTGTGTTTGCTTTGCACCACAGAGGCCCTGAGTTTGATCCCCAGCCCTGCAAAAGAAAGAAAGCAGAAGAGAATGGCAAAGAACCTGGACGTGAGAGGCGCACAGGAGCTCAGGGCCCCTGGACGTGTGGGGCACACAGGCATTCCGGACATGTCCCTTTGTTCACCAGAAGCTACTCTCCTCACGGGGGCGGGGGGGGGGGGGGGGGGAAGGCTGGAATGTGGAACTCTATCTTCTCGATCAGGCCGTTTCCTTCAGCCAGTTCTGACATGCTCACAGCTGCTTATAATTTGAGCTCCAGGGCATCCGACTCCCTCCTCTGGCCTCTTTGCACACTGCACACATATGCATATACACGCACACAACCATACACATAGACACATTTTAGAATAAAAAAATATTAATAAAAAGAGAATGACAAAAACCAGTTGCTGGAGATTTTGTTCGGAAGAGCTGGTTGGCAATTTACTTAACATAATTCTCTAAATACTGTGTTATCAGACATGTGAGAGCCCAGGACATGATATTTGCCTGATGACCAGCACTGACGTTACCAAACCGTTTGCTGACGGGAGACCCGTTCTGAGGCAGGTCATGGGTCTTAGCATAACCAAGCAGGGAAGTTCAGGGTCGTGACTTCAGGCTTCCACACTGGCCACTAGGAAAGTGCCAGGTGGGCTGGGGAGACAGCTCAGGGGGTAAAAGATGAAGAGCAGAGCTTGGGTCCCAAAACCCGATACAGGCAGGATGGGCCTGGCAGTCCTCCTGTAATGCTAAGGTGTAGGAGGCAGAGACAGGGAATCCATGGGACAAGATGGCTATCTAGACTATCCAAGCCAGCAAGCCAGGCCCAGAGAGAGACCCTTCGTCAGTAAGCAAAGATGGGAATAATGGAGGAAGATCCTCAGTGTTACCTTTGGATCCTACATGCCTCCTCAAGTGCTCAAGCACAGACAGAGACACATGATGGGCAAGCTCATACATGTGAACAGGCAGGCACACACACACACACACGAAAGGGGGAGAGGAAGGGAGGGAGGGAGAAGAAGAGAACACAAGTGTTGGTTTTCAGGGTAGCGGCTCTCAAACGAATCCTGCAGCCACAGACTGACGTCATGGCATAAAACCCGAGCTATCATTTCTTTTACCAAACACAGAGGTGAGCCGTAGAGGTGAAGGAATACTTTTCTTGATGACATTTTTTGCTTCAGAACATCATCCAAACTCTGGTTGTCAGTGAGCCATCTCTGTCTAGGCAGGACTTCCCCAGTGGCCAGTGATGACTCCTGAAATCACCGCCCTCAACCTCCCTGCTTGCTTACATTAAAACCCATTGTTTATGCTTTAGAAGGTGTTAACTGGGCCACACTTCTCAGTAATTTTAAATTAAATAATACATGTTCTAGAAGGTTCAGTGTGTGTGCCTAACTCTCTTAGGATTGAGGGTTAAGATTGTCAAGATCTTTAGGCTTCTCGACAATCTGTGTGTGTGTCCCTGTGTATACACGTGTCCCCATATGCACTCATGTACCTATTTATACACATGTCCCTGTGTGCACATGTACCTGTGGAAGTCAGTGGTCAACCCCTGCTGTCATTCTCAGCCCTCAGATGCTGTCCACTTTGTTCTATGAGGCAGACAGTCTCGCACTGGCCAGGATCCTGCTGGTCCGTCTAGGCTGTCTGGCCTTAAAGCCCCAGGGAAGCTCCTGTTTTCCCCTTCCCAGTGCTAGGACAGAGTACACCACCACACCCCGCTTTTTATATGGGTCCTGGAGAGCAAAGTGAGGTCTTCCTGCTTGCCAGGAAAGCACTTTACTGCCTGAGCTGTCTCCTCAGTCCTTGATAGTCTCGAAAATTATTAAAGGGTCCTGCCTGGGACCACAGTGTTTGAGAACCACTGCTCTGAGCACTTCCTGTAATTTTCCCCCAAACCAAAAGCCATCTGGGACCAGCTCTGGAGAGCAGGAGGAGTTTAGATGCCGGATCACACGGCCTTTGTCCTCCAGGGAGGAAGTCTGTGAAGGTCGCTGAGAGAACCATTCCATACTGCATTTCCTTGCAGACAATTTTAGAACTGTAAGAAGGGGCTGGAGAGAATGGGCCTATTACACAGATGGGGAAAATAGAGGCAAGATGTTGAGCTGTTTCCGGGTAGCAGATTCACCCCAGCCCACAAGTCAGGGAAGAACCCAGGGTGGCCAGTGTCCCTGGAGCCACTGGCTTTCCTCATGACGCATCCTTGGTGTGGCTGCGGTTATGGCCACAGTTGTTGTGGGAACAGCTTGTAGTATCCTGGCCTGGGTTGGTTCCCATCACCACTGAACACAGGAATTATCCAAGTGGGTGGAAAAAGAAAATTAGAGCAATTTTAAAAACACAAAATTAGAGGTAAACAGTGGCCAGGCCCTCTCCAGTCCACTCCCCTCCCTGCGTTTCCAGCCTGGCACAGCCCACGTAGGAGCCAAGCTGAGACTTGGAAACCCAGGATGGCTTACCGTGACCGTGGGGGCCTCTCCCTGCAGCCCGCACCACCCTGCTCTCCCCAGCTTCCCCGTTACCATCCACGCTCAATTTCCCACACACAGCATTGAAAAATGACTCCCAACATGAGCCCACAAGGGGCTTTTTATCTTAGCTGTCAGCCTGAAATACATGCATAACTCCAGGCAATTATGGAAGCATTCGGGTCTCCTGAACCCCTCTCTGCTGGGTTTCTCTCCCAAATAAAATGAAATGAAACTTAGTTCTTCGGGGATTAATATAAACAAAGACAATGAAGCTATCAAGGGAGTGTGGGTGGGGAGAGGACAGAGAGCAGGGGACCATTAAGGACCCCAGTGGCCGGCAGGACACAAGAAAGTTGCAAGCATATAGGAGGGGGACAGAGGCTTCTGGGGGCGGGGGCCGGCCATGAGTAAGCTTAATGCTTTTAATTGGGGCCCAGAAAAATGTTGTTTTAGCTCCCCCCCCATCCTATGCTGTCAATCTTCCTCCTGGATATGTCAGATTCAAATATCTCTCCCCCCTCCCTTCTTTTTTCCATCGAGGTGGTCAGAGGGGCTTGGGGGGGGGGGGATTTTTGAAGTATGCACTGAGTCAACAAGACCCGCCAGCAGTGGGACAGTAAAGTTTCACAGCCCGGCTTTGATCTGCATTTCAGAAAAATGAACCCATAAACGCAGAATGTTTTATGAACCCCAAATAAGAAACTCTTTGTCTTTTATCTCACATGTCTACAGAGGGGGAAAAAAAATCAGAGGGCTATCTCAACATCCAGCTCGTTAGGTTTTATTTGTGGCCGGGTAAAGAGAGAGTATAAAAATATTTACCAAGTTTTGTTTCAGCTCTAAATAACTCAGCGTCGTTTAAATATATATATGCTTGCATGTATGTATGTATGTGTGTGTGTATATATGTATGTATGTGTATGTGTGTATGTATATTTTGAATGGGTTTCAGTAGACAGAACCCTCAAGTCAACTGCATAGCAATGAATGCGTTTTCTAGCTGAAATGTAAAAGTTCCTTCAGAGCCTGGTGTGACCTCAGAGAGCTGCCTCCTGCTGTCAGCTCCGCCATTGCTCCTGGCGAGTTATTTCTTGGAGGATGCATCTAAGCTTGCAGGTTAGAGGGTGAAGCAATGACACATCTCAAACCGAGGGGGTGAAAAAAAAAGTGGGTTTAGCTACAGGCTGCTGCAGCTAAACCCACGTGTAACAGGGACTTTTACTGGCCTGTTTCAGTTGTTGTATCTGCTAACCTAGGCCGAGGCCTGGAAGCTTCTGGCCTCCATACAATCTAACCCAGGCCTAGAACATTTCCAGCCTCTGAGATTTACTGCTTAGTATGCTCACCCTTTCTTGTTCTACTGAACTCATAGTTGGCTGGTTCAACTCAGCTGTTCTGGCTCAAACTCTTCTCTCAGCTGACTTACTCAGTCTGGCTTTTCTCTCGGCCTCTGAATTGCTCTGCTTGGCCTCAAACTAACTCTAGCAATCTCCTCTAATCTTCTGACTCCTTCTCATTCTCTGGCTGATTTGGTCTTCACCTGAGTTTTCTCTCTGCAACCTGTTGCTCTGCCTCCTCTCTCTCTCTCTCTCTCTCTCTCTCTCTCTCTCTCTCTGTATTGACCCTTAAGTAGCTTACCTTTCCTCTCTCTTCTCCTGAAATTTGGGCGTATGCTATTCTGTCAAATCTTTTTCTGATTCCTCACCTTTTCTGCCAGTCCATTAGACATCACTTTCAAACATGGGTGCTTCCTTCTACAAACATACTTTACCTTCATTGTTTGGAATTAAAGGCATGTACCATCACACCTGGGCCTAAGCTTTTCTTTACCTGAAACTTGCTCTATACCAGCCTGGCCTTGAATTCAGACCTGCTTGCCTCTGTCTCCTGGATTAAAGATGTGTTTATATTCCAGCTGGGTCACACAGACCTAGAAGGACTTTGGATGTGATTGACCTCTTACCAGAACAGCCACATTCTGAATTCACATTCCTCTACACCCATGTGCCTTCAAAGATGTTCTTGCCAAAAAGAGGTAGAAAGAGAGAGAGATGCTTCCAAGATAAGTGCTTTATCACAACAGCTGTCATTTTTCTTTTCTTCTCTGTCTTGTTGTTGTTTTGGTTTGGTTTTCAGGCCAAGGTTTCTCTATGTAGCTTTGGCTGTGCTGGAACTCACTCTGTGGATCAGGCTGGCCCCTAATTCACAGAGATCCATCTGCCTTGGCCTCCCAAGTGCTGAGATTAAAAGCGTGTGCCACCACTGCCCAGCTATCTGTCCTTTTTCTATACCAGTGAACAAGTGCACTCTCACCTACCATCTAAGCAACTCTAAGTAAGCTAGTGGGGCACAGACACACACACACAGAGTGACACAGAGAGAGAGAGAGAGAGAGAGAAGTGGGAGGGGACAAAAGAGGGAAATGGGGTCACTATGATCCCAATACATTCTAGACATGTATGAAAGTATCATAATGAAGCCAATGATTATGAATAATTAATATATGCAAACAAATGCATACAAATACACCTCTATTGCCCTCAAAGAAGGGGCCATTCCCACCCATGCCCTAGAAAGACTCTACAGCCCTCCGTGTTACCCGAACTCCTTGGAAGCCCATCTCCAGCTAGGCTCAGGGCCCAGCTCTACAGTGCTGTCCTGTGTCTCAGTCTCCCCACCTTCAGACAGCAGCGACAAAAGGTTCTTCCTGATGTGTACTGTTGCAGGACATCTTGGGGGACCAGGTGGCAAAATCTGGTTCACACGGGATAGGAAGGAGCGGCTGCTGACAGGCCTGCCTGTGCTGGGAACCCACCTAGGGCCAGCTCAGCCTCTCGAGCCTCCAAAGCGGGAAGATGGTCTCTGAGCTTCTCTGCACAGAAAGAACAGTGTACACGGGTAAAATGGTGAAAATTTGGGGACTTCTACCTCCAGAATCTTGGGGAAAGACACACTGAGGTTCCACCCTGCTTTCCACAGCATGCAGCACCAGGAGGTCCCATCAACCCATAGTAGGTAGACAAGGGTGGCAGATAACCGTTGCTTTTCAATGGGGAAACTGAGGCTAGAAGAGACCCAGTGACCTTTTTCTGCTCATGGCAAGCAGGGCCTCCCCTCAGAACTCCAGCTACACTGTTCTCTGTCCCCAGGGTGAGCATAGGAGCCTGGGGGTCAGGGGAGGGGTCCACTATCTCAAAATTCTTGGGCATCATAAATTTGGACATTTTTCTGTGTGAGCAAATAGTAAGTTTGTTTAAAAGCATTTCCCATATGTTATCTGATTTCCTTCCACATATCACAGTAACGTTAAAAATTGAGATGGAGCTGGGCGTGGTGGCGCACGCCTGTAATCCCACCACTCAGGGAGGTAGAGGCAGGCAGATGTCTGTGAGTTTGAGACCAGCCTGGTCTACAAAGTGAGTCCCTGAGAAAGAGAGAGAGAAAGAAAGAAAGAGAAAGGAAGGAAGGAAGGAAGGAAGGAAGGAAGGAAGGAAGGAAGGAAGGAAGGAAGGGAGGGAGGGAGGGAGGGAAGGAAAGAAGGAAAGAGAGAAAGAAGGAAGGAAGGAAAGAAGGAAGGAAGGAAGGAAGGAAGGAAGGAAGGAAGGAAGAAAGAAAGAAAGAAAGGAAGAAAGGAAGGAAGGAATTTGAGATGGGGAGTTTCTATGCATTGTTTGACTTTAAAATGTTCAAAAGGACCATCAATTCCCCTAACCTTATGATGGACAAAGACCATTTGGACCACGAAGATGGCAGCATACTGCAGCACCAGGCAGGGGCTGACACCAGTGAAGCTCACTGGCCAGCCAATCTAGCCAAGTCCTTGAGTTTCTGGTTCAGTGAGAGACCCTATCTTTTTAACGATTAAAAAGAGAAAGAGAGAGAGAGAGGAAGACATGCTACACAGATAGACCATGGGCTTCACATACGCAAACTCACACACACACCCTCACACACGGAGAAGAAAGAAAACACTAAATAATAAAATGAAAGACACGGAAAACAGATGCTAAACCACTGGGAGGAGGGCAAGGTCTGCGCTCCTCTGTTCACACATGAGCCGTGAGGAGAATGGACCCCCTTGGCTGGGTATCCTGGAGCAGTCTCAGCTTCCCACCTGAGATGCCCAGTTTGGTACTGGGCAGCCACACATGGCTCTGGAAACCTGAGGTGCCGACAGACCGAGGGCACTGGCAGGCTACCATGGCAAAAGCAAAATGTGTCTTAAGCTGGGCGTTGTGAGGCAAGAAGACTCCTCTGAGTGCTAGGGAAGCCTGGGTTTCAGGGCAAGGCTGTTTCCAAACATTCACATCTGCATGCAGCATTTCCCCCTCCGGAGAGATGGTTCAGTGGTTAAGAGCACTTGTTCTTCCTGTGAAGACCAGAGTTCAGTTCCCAGCACCCATGTCAGGCGGCTCACAACTGCCTGTAACTCTAGATCCGGAGGATTCCATGCCTTCCTTCTTCTGGCCTCCATAGGCATGTAAGGTCGTGTATGTATACACACACACACACTCACACACACTTTAAGGTACTAAAGATGCCGTAAAGGAGGACAGTAGAGCACTTTTCTGACTGTTACAAGTGACCCACAGATGACAGCTGCACACAGGAAACTCACATGGGATGTATGACAACACTGTGCTGTGTCATGTAAAGAGCTGGAACATCCTCAGATTTTGGCATGAGCATGAGGTCCAGGAACCAATAGCCAGAAAAGGACTGCAGATTAAGTTTCAAGATGATTCTGTACCGTTTTTATTCACTTAAGTCAAAATATCCGCAGGTGGCTGCCACATTGGACCACACAGCTAGAGGAGTAGAAGACAGAAAAGAGAGACCCAATCCTGTTCTGTGGGGGTCTCAGGGGTCTTCTGGGCAGAGTTACTAGTGCGTAGGAGACCCTCCGTCCACAAGGACAGATTCCTGGGGCAGCCCATCCCAGGAGCTGAGGAAATGAAAGGTGTGGCTTGGTTAGAGATCAGACCTCAAAGCAATGTAACAGGCACACCGCTGGACCCCAGCCAACCCTAGAGGCCCATCCAGCCCAGCGCTGGGTCCGCTGGGTCAGCAGGTTATTAGGAATTCATCCCCCTGACAAAAAGACCAGAGGGAAGGCTGAGGAGCAGCTGGCCCTGGGGTAGTGGATGGGAGACATGGGGCGGACACTCCCTCCTCCCAGATGGGGACTTGTCCTAGGGCCATTAAGCAGAATGTACAGGGGCGGCTTTCCAGAACTTTCGGACTCACCGCTGAGATGGTCAACCCTTCACCTTCCTGCATCTTAAAACCACCCGCATGCCCTGGCAGCCAAACTGAAGAAGGACAGCCCGGGCACCCTGGGTGACCACTCCACCTGAGCACTGTTAGTTCTTTGGGGCGAACCTCTGCTCCACATGCCGGACGGAACAGCTTGAAGGAGGAAGGATGGCTCCGCCTCACAGCTTCAGAGGTTTTGCTTCTGAAACACCTGTGCCGAGCTGCATCTGGTCATGGACAGCATGTATGGCTGCACATGAGCATGGACATTCGTGCATGCCCGAGGGCCCTAGGCATAGCTGGCATGACACATGCTTTAACCAGGAGGGGGGAATTAGTGGCTCAAGAAGATGGGACTTTGTTCTCCTGCCAGTGCCTGCTCAGAGGTAGTCAGGATCCGTCCTGTTCTGTGGGAACATCCAGGCAGCCAGCTGTCCCCACCTTTCTTTCTGCTTCTTAGGTTGGGGTGACCCTCATCTGGCTCACAGCCTCTGGAGTGGGACAGGAAGGAAGAGGAAATGAGTTGTTTTCCCTTTAAAGCACGCTCCAGACGGCACTCCCAAGGCACCCTTTCTAACCGCCAAACTTCCTTCCCATAATCACGCCTGCTGTATCAGAGAGGATGCTGGGAAATGTAGTTTTCTGCCGAGGCTGGCGCTTCTGTACCCTGGATAATACTCATTCTAAACCCTTGTTAGCACTTCCTACCCATCATTATTAGGTAAGGTCTCCCCTGCCCCAGATTCTTCAGAAATAGAATAGGGGCGTGGTGCCCCGATCTGCGGCCCGCATTAAGTTCAGAATGAGCCTGGGAACACGCTTCCAGAAAAGGGGAAACACACACCTCAAGGACGAGGTAGCACGTCTCACTGGGTCTTCTTTGCTTATGTGCCCTCCATCCCTGCAAGATCTCAGCTTTTCCTTTTCGCAGGAACGAGCCAGAGTCAGGTAAGCTAGCCCTTAGGGTGGGACATTGTAGACTCTCCATTTTCTGAGCCTCCCGTCTCTGTCTAAAGCTGCCTGAGTTTGGAGGGAGAAGGCAGACTATCACTGGAATGCTGTTTCTGCCCGGTGTGCTCTGTGGATGAGAGGAGGAAATGGCCTGTCTCTACTCATGACATTCCAGCCTGTCACCATCACCACATGAGACATGTGACTGAGCTTGCTCCCCGAGGGGAAGAACTGTCAGCAGATACCGAGTTTGGGGATGGCTGTCCCAGGGCCTCCTTCCTAGCCTGGGCTGAGGCCACGCATCCCTCTGACCCATCCCTGCCTGTCTCCAAGCTTGCCCAGCAAGGTCAAGAGCCCTTAGAGACAGCACGGTCCACGAAAGGCACCAGCTTCGCTTTGGCACCTCATCCTGAAGCAGAGCTCCTGACATGCTGTACTGACTTTTAGCTAATTAGCAGGCAAAAAAATACAAAAACTTAAAAAAAGCAAGTTAATGGATTCAAGACGTGTTTATGCTGACCTGACAAGCCGTTTGGCGGTGTGGAAGTGCGACAGAGCGCACATCTGAGCTGGGCCCTGTGGAATTCCATCTGGACGGGCTGAGGTCGGGTTGCGTTTTTATTGAGCTATTGTGCAGCACGAGAACTAATTTCCGACTACCTCATAAGGACTTCCAAACTGGGCTGACAACGGATTTATCATAATTACCGCCATGATTACACGTGCTGTGTGTGTAAATTGTGTTTATAAAGTTTCCAACTCACAATTAAAACATGCTGTCGGTTTCACCCTTCTCCCCCTCTGCCCTCACCCCTCCCCTTAAAACCTTCCTTTCTTCTCCCTCATATTAATACCTGCCAACCATTTCCTTTGGATAAAACAGAGAGTCGCCGCAGAGGCACACACAAACTCAAGGACCTCCCCACCCCCGGGCCAGAGCAGTCTACAGTTTAGGGAACACTTCTTCCCTTCATAGCCACAAACTGAAAGTAATTTGCAAGTGCCAGTCAGTGCTGTCAAGTAAATTAAAAATCAGAGCACACTGAAGCTCTGCTTTGAACAGAACCAAGTGTGTGTGTGTGTGTGTTTGGGGTGGAGAGATTTGGGGGTAAGTGGGAGGCATCTGGGGAAGACGACAATGTGCTGAGAACTGTGACAGACAACCCCCCCCCCAAAAAAAAAGTGTGTATGCTATTTGATGGACAGGGAAGTTCCATTCATCTACGAGTGAGCTTACCATCTTAGCCAACACTTGGGGGGAAAGTCATTTCAATCTGGCTGAGCTAAGGGTCACACTCTCTAATCGGCCAAGGCTCTCTTCTGTCTGTCCGGCTGCGGAATTCCTGGAGGAGCCATCACAGAATCTCAGTTTCCAGGCAACAAATAATTGAGAAAATGACATAAAATAGCTAATAAAAGCAAGACCCCAGAAGACCCCAGAAAAGGAAGCCAAACCTTGGGGTCATAGGAAGTTGCTAAGCTGGACCCCAGGCTTGAGTGCCCTCCACGGGCACCGATATTGAGCAGCCAGCACACTGGCTTCCCACTCAACAAAGCAACAGATCTAGACCAATCAGAAGCCCTCTCTCCCTGGTCTCAACGCCCCCGGAGGAGGAGTCTGTAGGGGGCGCTGCAGCTCCCGCGCAGCCATTCCAGGGCTACCCACTGCGGCACAGAGGCACAGACCAAAGGCTCCCGGCACCTGCTGGGGGGCACTTGCTTAACGCAGGTCGCAGGTCGGATGGCTAGTTTAAACCTTCATTTCCAACCTCTCAACAATTTGGAAGGTCAAAGCTAGAAGAAAGCAGAGTCCTCCCGCACAGAAAAAGTGCAAGATCGGCCAGAGAGCGCGCGCGCACACACACAGGTCCAAGACTGTGCAGTTGGCTCTGGCTTCCCTGCTTTCTGGCCACCCCATTCAGTCTCCTGCTCCTCCACTTCCTAGTTGTGTGACTCTGGGCCAGTCATTTAACCTCTCTATCGGAGAGGGAGCCAGAAAATACTGATTTCAAGAGTTGCTATAGGGACAGAGTGGGCAGTCCATAGAGGGGCCCTGTCACTGCTGGTGAACATTTGGAAGGCAGTTATCTCCTCTTCACTGTGTCTTGCCCAAGGCTGTGGTTGCCATGTGTAAACCCCACCAAGCGGTCTGGGTTTCCAAAGCAACTGTCAGCAAGTACTTCAAACTTGGTATGCCTCGGTTTCTCTACCCATCCAATGGGCATGAGAGCAGAGCCTTGCTCGTGGTGATGCTGTTAAAACTCTCAGGGTGCCCCACCTATACCGTCAGGACGGTGTCCTTGAGAGGGCTGGGGAGGCTGCACAGGAAGTAAGGTGTTTGTTGTGCAAGCATGAAGACCTGGGGTCTGTCCTTAGAACCTACAGAAAAGCTGGCGTCAGCCCTGAGAAGCTGGAGACAAGAGAATCCCTAGGGCTGACTGGCCAGCAGTCTGTACAGCTCCTGAGGTCAGAGGTCCCAAGTGACCTCTGCCACTACCACCACATACGCACACAGGCACACAGGCCTATACACACATGAACACATACCCGTATACGCATGAACACATACTTGTGCACGCATGAACATACACACCCCAAAGATGGTGTTCTCTGCATCTCAGCAGCCACCAGAGACTCTTGGGATGCCTTTGAGGCTTTGCTTCCCCAGATGCTACTCTTTTAGAACCCTTCTGAGGCCTAGGTCTAGGCCTAGGTCACCAGCACCTAGCCCAAGCCACACTGACCGATGACAGGACTGTGTCCCCAAAGCCTATTGTCCTTCTTCCCCTGGGCCTAGACTGTGCTTTGATGATTGGACTTGCCATCCATCACTTCTGTCGTCAGACAGTGAGGCCCCGGAAGTAGAGTCTGTGGCCTGGGAGCTCCCGGAAGCAGGAGCAGGACAGTCTTGAGAAGCCTGTGTGCTCACAGGATGGCCAGTCCCCATGGCTGGGGACTTTCTGCTCCGGGAGTGTCTGACCTTTCCTCCCTATGTCTGGGCTAAATCTGAGAACCAAGCAGACAGTATGACCCCTGGGATATCTGCCCAGAGTGTCTGCTGGCCTTGCTCCCTCTAGAAAGAACTCAGCACAAGGTTCTCGTAGGTAGGGGCTGTCTATGACCCTCACCAGAACACAGGGCCCATTCTAAGGGCATTTGGTAAAGTTCAGGAAGCCGCAGCACAAATAGGAACTAAGGATGGTGGAGAACTTGCCCTGGTGCCTCGCCCCCAGGCATCACAGCATGTGCCAATGGCTCCCTGGATCCTCCATCTGCAGGATCATGCTCAGCTCACACAGGAGGTCAGAGGAGTAGCCACCCACTACTGGAACCCCAGCCTGCAAGAGCACTAGACAGGAGGACCTGAGGCCTATTGGCTCATCTCTGTGAGTTTGAGGCCATCCTGGTCTAGATGGTTCCAGGACAGACATATGAAACCCTATCTCTAAAAAGAAGAGAGAACAAAATCCCAGATACAATATGTATGGGTTTCTTGGCTCCCTGTTTCCATGCATTTGGTTCAGTGTTTGGAGTCTGCAGCCAGCTGTCACTTGCAAGTGTCCCTCCAGAATCAAAGCTGTGTGGAGAGGCCCTCCAAGTGTCCTGAGGCCTCCTGGGTCCTGACTCAGAGATCTGTAGGCTGGGAGCTCCCTGCCACATCTCGTCTAGTCCAAGATAGGCTGGGATGGGAGCTGGTGACACTTCTAGGCAGATTCTCCCCTGACAAGAACAGCAAAATCCTTCTGTCCAGGGCCACAGGCTACAAACAAAGAAGAGTTTCACCAGAAAAAGCCACCAAGATGGTGTCACCCAGAAAGTCATTGAGAACTTAGGGCCTGTGTGACAGTTCCGCTGCCTCTAAGCTGAGGCCTGATTCTCCGTGGGCTGATTCCTGGCCATTCTAGAACACGCCACCTTCTTCCCACCCCACCCTCTAGGAGCCCCAGACCTCATGGCTGCTTCTGCGGTGATAGCTACGGGGGAGGGGCTGGCAGCGTAGAGCAGTGGCAGAGCTGAGAGGCCACAGAGAAGACACTACAACAGCTGTGACCTCAGCATGAGCAGAGGTAAGCAGCTCTAAGCCCACACCCACAGCAGGGCCACTGGCTGGATCTGTGGCCATATGGGATGCCAGTAGAGGTAGGGCCAGCAGAGCTGACCCCGGGGAGCAGGGAGTGAGGGGGAGACACAGACAGGAGGAGGGGTCTTGGTCAATGCTTCCTGCTGGTCAGAATTCATGTGACCCAGCTCCTACGGAAGGAGAAGCAAAGAGGACAGTGTTTCCTTCGAGCAAAGCCAGCCCGTCCTTCCACATGGGGCCAGCCAGGCCCTTGCCTTACTCTTGGCAAAGACAGCATCTTCCCTCTCTCCCAAAGAAAAGGGGAAATGCCTGAATGCCTGAGTCTGCTCCCCTCCCCTCACTGTGCATGGTCCAGTGCACACTTCCCAGAAGATTTGTTTCAATTCCTACTAAGTCACCCCATCCTTTGATAAAGTTCAGCCCTGTACCTGAAAGATGAATGAAAAGAGCTAGGCACCAGATGGAGATCTGTAGAGTAAACCCATGACCTCAGGTCGCGGTGCGGTGGCTAAACACATGCCAAGACAGGACCACCGAGCCCCATAGAGCACCAGGGATGGGTGCCGGTCAGAGGCCACATCCTTGTCCCAACCACACTCAACATCCCCCCACTCCCTGCCACTGCTGTCCCCCCTCTCTGGACGGGGTTCAAAGGTCCACTGGATTCCATCAGCCTTTTAGAAATGGAAGTTAAAAGTCTTCTGGGATTTCTGGGAGGAGATGGAGTGGGCCTAGGGGGAGGCCCTGTATCAAAAGGCTTCCCTCTGTAGAGGGTTGCTAAGGCCGGTGTGGAAGTGGGTCTTCAGAGTGTCTGGCTGTTTGCAGATATCTGACCAGAACTGAGTGTGTCAGGAAGCCAGGGGTAGGGGGTGACACAGGATTGTCATCATGGAAGAAGACTTCTAAGCCCATCACACATTTGACACTGACCGTGAGTAGGGCGGCCTCTCATCCCCCCTGCAGCTGTGGAAGGAGCTCTGGTTTGGGGGGTCCTCTGGCTGAAACAGTGGTCTGCCTTCTCTGGAGATCCCCTCTGTGCCCGATAGGAAGATGGAAGTGGGAGTCCATGGGAACTCTGTCTCTCTGGTTACCTGGACTTAGCCCATCTTTAATCTCCGAGTCTCCTGGGGTTGGGTGGGAGGCATGGGAGCCAGGGGGAAAGCTCCTGAGACTTTGGACACAGGCCCGTTGTTTCTTGCCTCATGGTCTGGGGCATGTGTGAGCCAGGCCAGCCAGGCCTGAAATCAAGACTACGGGGCCTGGCCTCGCCTCTGACATTGACATAGGACAGCAGCACTGCGCATTTGATGTGCTTCGGACAGCAGTAGTTAGGGCAAACTGCAAGCTGTTTCCCTAATTGACCTGGAATGCTCACTAATTCCCGGGCTCATATGTCCGGGACTAGAAAATGGTTTCCTACATTCAAGACCTGCTGCCTGGCTGGGGTTGAGAGGCAGAGTTTCCTTTTCACAAACATCTCTCCCCTCCCCCAAAATTAGAAAAGAAAAGGAAGGAAGGGAGGAAGCATGAACTCTGCCTGATTATAAATGGGAGGTGGTGTGTACATGTGCGCGTGCATGCGTGTGTCTGTGTGTGTGTGTGTGTGTGTGTCTGTGGTGTGTGTGTACACATGTGTGGGTATGTGTATGTGTGGAGACAGCAGGGGAGACAGCTGTGGGTTCTGGGAACCAAACTCTTGTCCTTTGGTTGGAAGCCTAGCTTTTAATGGTTGAGCCTTCTCTCCAGCCGCTTAAAATAATCCTGCATTATGGTGATTGTCCAGACAAAGACGGCAGCAGAGAGCCAGCACTCTCAGAGACCACAAGAGTGCCAGCCCCAGATGCCTCACACCCGAAGAAAGGAGTGGATTCTCCAGAATATTCGAGGGGGGTGTTGGCACTGAAAAGTGAGTTCGTGGAATGGGTGCTCCCAGGACTCTGGGCCAAGGAAGTGAGCTAGGGAAAGAGGTCCTGCTGGATGAAACCGACTAAAGTTGGAGGCATTTGTAGACACAGATCTTTATGGACCTCTGGAGACACTCATTAAAGCAACCCAGATAACAGCTTTGATCCAAGGGACCACCATGCCAGAGTGTTTAGCTGAGCAAAAAACAAGAGCCCAACACCAGGGCTGGGAGATGGCTTTGTGAGCAAAGTGCTTCCTGTGCAAGCAAGAAGACCAGAGTTCTAATCCCGTGTACCCATATAAAAAACCGCTCAGCATCTGGCTTCCATAGCTCTAGAGTTAGGAGCAGAGACAATAGGGTACCAACGAGAGACCCTGACTCAAAATATGAAGAGGGAAGCAGTAGAGAAGGCTTCCATCAATCTCTGGCCTCCAGAAGCACATTTCTGGGTTTGTATAACCACACTCATAATGCACACACCTAAGAATTCAACACTTAGTCCCTGCCTCAGTTTACCCATCCTCTTGGATTAACCTCCATGTCTTCATTCACCTGCCGAGCCAATGAATTCCTTTGTTACCCCACTGGCTAGAAAATGTTACCACCACTACTCAGAGGCAGGCAACTGTAGTCATGTGCCCAGTTTATTCTGTTTGTAAAGAAGAAGGGAAAGGACACTGCCTTGTGTCCTGCCGTCTGTCCCAGGGCCTGGTACCCGAGCCTTGGCTGAGTGAACTCCCTGGAAATATCTACCGCCCTCTTCAAAGCACCCCCATCACTATCCTAAACCTTGGACGCCCTAACAGTGACTACAACAGTCCTCTGATGGGTAAGACAAATATTGGCATCCGAATTTATGAGGTGGGGATGTGGCCTCTGACCTCTGATCCTTGGCAACAGGACCCAGTTTGTTGAGGGTGTGGTTCAGCCCAGTTCTTCTGTATGGAACCCTGAACCACATCTATGACTGCTCTTCACCCAGAGATGGGGAGCCCAGACCATTCCTCCCTCTTCTAAAAGAGAAGTCTTATGAAGAAAGGGAACCTCATGGTGAAAATCGGTGACATCCACCACATCACTGCATGATGGAGGACATTATCACTCATGGTAAATTAGGAGTCCTTAACGATAGAGGCTGGAATCGGCTGGCTTACTTGGATATGGGGTTGGTGCCAAGACCTCTGATGGTTCTGGGATCAGGACCCCAAGATGTGGACTTTCTGAGTGACTTCTGGGTTCCTCGGAGCAAGGTAGCCACCTTCTAAACATCCCAAGGTTTCCAGACTGACACCCGGTCGCCTGTCTGGTTGCTGCCTTGGCTGGCACAGTGCTTGCCTCTGCCACATTATGGGCTGTGAATGCAAGAGGAGAGTGGGGGCTAGCATCCCTGTGAGAAAGGTAAGGCAGGAGAGAAGTGAGCTGCGGCCATCTTAGAAGTACAAGTTGACCACCCATCTGGGCTGTCTGAACTCATGGTCCCCAGAGCACTGAAGTGGGAGGAGCAATGAGGAAGCCTGGCCAATGTCATGTGGCTGGAGGTGGCTTTCCACCAAAGAGCTCAGATGTCCATTTCTGCCTCTCCTTTGTGCACAGAACCCTGAAGATGCCGGCCCTCCCCTAACTCCAACACTGGTGCCCCAGCCATTCACAGTCACAACCAAAACCCCAGGCTGCCCCATTACCCAGAGGTGTTTAGTTGATGTCATGTACACTGTACGCTGACTTGAAACGTTAAAGACATCTGTGTTTACCCGTGCATGGCTCTCCTGGGGCAGAGAGGAAGGGGAGGAAGAGACGGGAGGAGTCAGAGGAGATGCCACCAAGCACTGACTGGGCACAGAGCCAGCACTGTGATCTTAGGAAAGGTGTCTACTTCCTCCTGAGGGCAGACTTCAGTGCGTACGGCCTCGTCCACTCTCAGCCAGTCTCCTGTGTTCCATTAAGTTTTGATCTTTTCCCTTAAGCTTAATCAGAGTATTGTTTAGGGTTGGCTGGTAAATATTTGGGGTGGGGGCATGTGTGCACAGGAACACTGACTGCTCACAGCCTCACTGCATGCTCCAACATCCTTATGGTTCCTTTTACGAAATGACATTGGTCTGTCAGTTCCTCTCGATTTCCCTCCAGACCTTTGTCACCTCCCAAGTGGGGTCCTCCTCCTGTCTGGGTGTCAGGACTGCCATTCACAATGAGCAGCAGGCACGAGGTCCTGGGAACCCATCAGCAGCCTGTGTTCTCGCCATCTGTCCCCCCCTCCCCCACACACACCTCACCCGTGTTCCTTACACTCTTCCCTCTTTTGGCTTTCAGTTTATAAGTTCCATTTACAGCTGCTTAAGACCAGCCTCACCCTGAGACCTGAGTCAGAGCCTACTAAACCAAATATGACCTCTGTGGTGTCAGCTCGGGGGCAGGAAGGAGGTCACCACAGGTCACAGCTTAGGAGCCTGTGACTTCCTCCTCAGACACCCCCTTCTTCATGGACTTCCCCAGGCCCGTCCTCTGAGTGACTGAAGCAAATGTCCTTGCTCAGAGCACAGAAGGAATGTGTGAAAGACTGCAACAGGTATAAATCCTGAGGCAACAATCCCCTGGGAATCCTTCCTGAAGGATAACTGGGCATGTAGTCAAGAAGGATTTAGCTGCAAGAGACTCCGGGACGAACCGAATTCCTGAGAGTGGGGTTCCATAGGTGTACCCACAAATACAGAGGGGCACAACAGTCACTTACTCAGTGCTGCGTCACCCCTGCATGTCCAGTCTCCAGGTGTGTGTGTGTGTGTGTGTGTGTGTGTGTGTGTGTGTGTTGATACTTGTATCAACATCAGGTGCCTTCTCTCCACCTTATTGTTTGAGACAGGGTCTCTCATTGGCCAGGATCTCACAGATCGCTACACTGGCTGATCAACAGGGACCCTCCTGTCTCTGCCTCCCCAGCAACGGGATTACAAGCACACCCCGCCCCACCTGGCTTTTACATATAGGAATCGAACTCAAGTTCTCATTTTTATAAGCAAGCACCTTATTAACTAGGCTGCCTGCCTGGCCCAGTTGTCTTTGAAAATTATTATTATTACATATTAAAGCACAGCTGCACCCATGAACCTGCCGCCATCTGTGGCCATTTCTAGGCAATAAGAGCGATTGGAAGGACTATTCCAGGCCATGAGTGGCCCACGAAGCCAGACCTATTTGCCACTGTGCCATCGGTCCTTGGCAGAAACGGTGTACTGAGTCCTGACACAGGACCAGAAGGAAGGGAGCATGGGGTGAAGTTAGTATCCTGAACCGCTGCTCTGCTGCACAGGGACTGTCTTCTGTGGAGCAGTGTTTGAACACAGGGAAGGTGATGGCTTCATAGTGGAGAAGTCTGCCTTGTAGATGTCCCTCTGAAGTGAAGCGTTTCCTCCTGGAGCTGGAAATGAAGCTCAGAGACTCAGGAGCAGAAACTTGAGAGCCCAAGCAAATTACAAGACTCAGGAGGCCCAGGAAGTTATGGCTCTCAAAGCCCTTCCTCAACGTTCCATACCCAATAATGACTGCCTGGGAGCAAGGGCTCTGCAGTGAAGCTGGCCACAGGTGAGGAGGGCACTTCAGGGAGCCAGCTTGTGTGAGTTGTCACCCACGCTGGGGGTGGCTCGTCAGGGTGCAGCTGCCTAGTGTCACCACTGCATGCACCACTAATGCATGTCCTAAGCTGGTCAGGCCACCAAGCTGGACTCAGGCGGTCATAGGTCTGTGATCTGTGGTCAGGGACTTAACTGGGAGAACCTAACAGACCCAGGCGTGGCCAGGGGATCATAGTCAATGTCAGCGTTGGGCGAGAATGGGGCAAAGAGAGTGACAGCGTGGCCTCTGATGTACTGGCACAGACAGGGCCCTCCCCCTGGTCATCCTCCTCAGAACACCCATCCTGTCTAGCCCTAAGGAAAGCCACAGCTGAAACCAACGGAGAGACCCTCTACAGAGAGCACATTCCTGAAAAAGGCCAAAGATGTCAGCCATGAGGACGAGAGTCTGGGAGGTTGTCCCAGCCCAGCAGAGCCCGGGAGACAGGTTGACCAACTGTCACCGACTGTTCTGTCCTGATGTAAAACCGTAACAGAGGACACTGGAGGCGAGGCATGTAGGACTTTCTAGACAACCTCCCCAGTTCTTATAAATCTAAAAAAAGTTTATTTCAAACAAAATACAGAGATAAAAGCAGTAAGAGCTGGGTTTCAAGGTCTGAAGAGATGGCTCAGTGGTTAAGGGAACAGGCTGCTCTTTCAGAAGATGTGGGTTCGGTTCCCAGCACTCACATGGCAGCTCACAACCATCAGTAACTCCAGTCCCAAGCTCGGGCATGCATGCATGTGATTTGCACAGACATACACAGAAGCAAAACACACAGACATGTAAAAATAAGATAATTTCAAACTCTTTATATATATATATATATATTTTTTTTTTTTTAAAAAAGGTGTGGGTTTCAGGTTTTCTCTCTCACACTCAGGTGGGGAAGCCTGAAAAAAAATCATTGAAGAAATGCAGCGAAGGAGCCACGCACGGTCTCCCAGAAGCCACCTTGCCTCCCTCCAGCCCCATGTCCCATCAACCACAGCTCTGCCTCCCTCCATGCACCTCGGAGACAGAAAGCCAAGACCCTTTATAACAGCAAGGTCTATACCACCTTCAGCGTGGTTCACGGAGGACAAAGTGCACCCCTGGGGCACCCTGGCCCAGCCGGGCTGTGAATGGGCTCTGTGTTGCTGAAAGTTTATCCCTGTGCTAGTCGTCCTCCCTCCTGTCTGCAGCGTCTCCGCCCGTCCCGGGTTCAGCCAACTCCACTGGGGACCTGGCAGCAGCTCCTACTGTTGCTGTTGAACCTCTGGACTTCTTATCAGATGGGCACAGAGCCTGGCATTGAATGATGGAGCCCTGGCTAATGATGCCTCCTGCCACTCGCTTCCCCTTTGAACAAACCCAGAATTGTCACCTTCTGGGCCTGGGTTGTTTGTGCTTGTGCGTATGTACTCTGCAGGCACACAAAGGCTGGAGTCCCTCACCCTCTGTGCCATGTGACTCTCAGTCCCATCACTAAAGAGCCAACTCAATCCATCACAGAAAGGGCTCCAGTGTCAGGGTAGGTTGTGAGATGAAGTCAAAATAAAAGAATGGCCATCGGGGTGAACTGGCTCCCAGCTCAGATGAGCAGAGGTGAGTTTCCAGGGATGTTAACATGGCTCCGGCAGCCTCCACTTAAGACCCTAAGCCATCCAGACAGGAGAGAAAGAATTCCAGTTAGTCAATGACCCATCAACTTCTGTACTTTGTATTTCTGGTCCCATCTTTCGGAGGAGGCTCTGAGAATTTGAGCAATTTTCCGAAGGCTGTGAGGTTAGCAGACTCTGAGGCTGGAGGTCAAACTACACTGACAGCTTGCACATGCTCGAATGCACGCAACCACACAGGCGTGCATGCACGCATGCACGCACACTGGAGGCACAAAGGGATGTAACCCATTACCTGTAACGGCTATTTTTCAGATTGATGGGCACCTGATGACTCTGAACTAAACCTCTGAGTCCTTGTGCCTTTGAGTCCAGCAGCTCCAGCTCAGGGAGAAATGCCGCCTGAAGCATGACAGGGTTGGAAAGCCTGACCCCCCCCCTAGGGTGGGTTCGGGGGGTCTGAATGAAGTTCAGTGAGCAGGAGTTACTAGTGTTCATATAAACTACACAGCCAACATCCATGCTTTATGCATGAGTCAAGGAACCTAAGAAGCACAGCCTCCTCTCTCAGGCTGGGGCCTCCCGAGATCTCCTCCGTCAGTACACCATTGATTCTGCCTGGGCCGACCTGCCTCTGCTTCCCAGATGAAACGGCAGGTCAGCAGCTTCTTTCTATGCAACTTAGGAGACTCAGACTTTGGCTCCTTGCCATTTGCAGCTTTTCCTACTTCCTGGTGTCACCTGCCTGTCCTGGCTAGTTTATCATCAACCTGACACAAATTAGAGTTACGGGACAAGAGGGGATCACAACTGAGGAAATGCCTCCACGATACTGGCCTCTAAGCAAGCCTGTGGGCATTTTCTTAATTAGTGGCTGATGTGGGTGAGCCCAGTGCATTGTAGGTGGTGCCATCCCTGGGCTGGTAGTCCAGGGTTCTATAAGAAAAAGATGAACAAGGCAGTTAAGCAGCACTCCTCCATGGCCTCTGCTCCAGTTCCTGACTCCAGGTTCCTACACTGAATTTCTGCCCTCACTTCCCTGGGTGGTGGACTACAAGTTGTCAGATGAAATGAACCCTTTCCTCTCCAAGGTACAGTTGACTGTGTTGCTTTATCAAGGCAGTGAAGCCCTTATTGTGATACTGTCTTATCTAAAGACCTTTTAAAATATGTATTTATTTTATGTGTAGGAATATTCTCCATGCATGTATGTTTGTGAACCATACACATGTAGTGCCCGAAGAGGCCAGAAGAGGGTGTAGGGTCTCCTGGAAATGATTACACAGGGTCCTAAGCCGCCATGTGGTGTCTGGGAATCAAACCCTGGTCCTCTGCAAAAGCAGCCAGTGCTCTCAACTAGTGAGCCATCCCTCTAGCCCCCTAAAAGACTCTGAGGAGCTGGAGAGATGGCTCAGCAGATAGAATACTTGCCACAGAAGTGTGAGGACCCGTGTTCAAACCCTAGGGCTCACATGGAAAAGCTGATTGTGGTGGTACACGCTTTTAATCCTAGTGGTGGGGAAGGAGAGACAAGTTGATGGAGCTTGTTGGCCAGCCAGCCTAGCTGAATCCATAAGCCTCCAGTTCCCATGAGAAAGCCTGTGTTAAAAACAAAACAAAACAAAAAACCAAAACAATAACAACGAGCTAGATAGCTCCTGAAGAATAATGTACCTGGTCAGTCTTTAGCCTGCACACCCTTGCACACTGGATTTTGGGGAGGTCTATAACCTATTGAACTTGGTCCATTGCCCAAGCTGAGTCTTGGTAATGGAGCCTTTGGTTTTCTTGGGAAATGTACTTGACACAGAAGGAAACATGTAAACCTGAAATCCACAGCTCAGCAGCATCTCACTTATAAGGGCACTGTGCAAACAAAGGGACAGTCCTGCTACCCTAGAGCTTACACCACACACACACACACACACACACACACACACACACACACACTCCCTGTCCATCAAGGTCACTCCTTGTTCCATCACAATGCGAACCATCGCCTGTCCTTGAACAGACTCAAGGACTCCTAAGATGTCTTTAAGTTTCTACCGCACGTTTTTTGGTAGGAATTTTTGAAAAACTTTTGTGTGTTCCAATGAGAAAATAATAAATCAAATACCCACATACTGGACCATTTGGGTAAAATGAGAGCTGCAGCGTGGACAGCCGCTTCCTGCGGTAGCTCATCTCCATTGTCAGCTTGACACACCTGGGAAGAGGGAACCTCAAATAAGGGATCCCCTCCATCAGATCGGCCTTCGGGCATTCTTTACAATTGCTGATTAGTAACAGAAGGTCCAGCCCACTGTGGGCAGCACCCTCCCTAGGCAGGTGGCCTGAGCTGTGTAAGAAGAGTAGCTGGATGTGAATCTGACAGAAAGCCAGCAAGCAGCCTTCCTCCGTGGTCTCTGCTTCAGCTCCTGCTCCCTGGTCCCAGCCTGAGTTCCAGCTCTCCTCAGCAAGGGACTGTTCCTTGCAAGCTGAAATAAGCCCTTTGCTCTGCAAGCACCTTGTTTACCACGTGTGTGTGTTTGAAGAGACATCGTCATCAATACAGCTCCTGTTGGCTACCCCCACCCCCAACCTTGTGTCCCCAGAACTAGCTACTCTTGTGGCGCTCAGGAGCATGGCTTCCTTTCAAAGCTCCTCCACATTGTGGTGTGCTTTGTCTTCTGCGTCATTAAAGGTGGGTGCCTGCTGTGCGCCGAACCGAGATAGTGACATCACAGGGAGACGGCAATGAGGCTGAAAGTCCTATATCCCAGTGAAGCAGCCACAGTGACATTGCCATAAGACATCACACCCCACAGGGTTCATACTTCACACTCCAGAGAGATAACAAATGACCGTGGCCACCAACTGCCCCAGACCACTTGTAGCCACTAGCTTTTCGGGATGTCTGTGACTCGGAGATGCAACTGGGGCCCCTTCGCAGGCTAACCACTCATTCTCATGCCCTTACCTCTGAGTGGCTTCCTAAGTGTGCTGCCCCAGGGCCAGCTGGGAGGACAGGGCAATCGGCACACACACACAGGGCCACGTCAAGGTCACACGGCCGTGGCTATTACAGCCTCGGTGCCGCCCTGCCCTGCATCTCGGCAGAGGCGCTCACAACACACTAGGGAATGTGCAGAACTGCCAGGGGCCAGGGGGCAGCTGTGCTGCCATCTGTGCTGCCATCTGTGCTGCAGCTGATCCCAGTGGACTATACTGAAAAAAAAAAAAAAGCACTGTCCACGTGTGTAGCTCTGTGAAGTCTGACCTATACGTATAGCACAGTGGCCAGCAGGGATCAGGGATGAAGCTGATCCCACCGCCAGCCCCACCTTCTGTAACTCGGCTGCCTGTGTCACAGCTCTGGTGGGTCAGACCTTTGTCAAAAGACCCAGACAAAAGAGTGGTTCACAGAGCCAAGGACTGGGGTGCGGCTCTGTGGGCAGAGTGCTGACCGTGCACACATGAGGCTACGGGTTCAATCCCCAGCACCACATACACCAGGCATTAGTAGTACATGCCTGTCATTCCTGAAGTTGAGAGCTGGGGGGAGGAGAATCAGAAGTTCAGGGTCACCCTGGCTACATGGCAAGCTCTATGTCAGTCTGGACTACATTAAAAGAAGGACTAGTAAAAGGAAGCAGGGGAGGGGAAGAAAAGAGATTGAAGAGAAGGAAGGAAGGAAGGAAGGAAGGAAGGAAGGAAGGAAGGAAGGAAAGAAGGAAGAAAGGAAGGGCAAGCTGAGAGTTTTTCACAGAACTTGACAAAATATATCCCCTAAATTCATATTCAAAAGGTCAAAACAAGTGAGAGAAGAACTGGTTGTGGCAATATATAACAGTACTATGGAGTGAGACAGGAGGATTGTGGGTTTGAAGCCAGCCTTGGCTACATGGGAGATTTTGTTTTTTAAAACTCAGCGGTTCAATTATTAGTTCAGAGTAACTATGCTTTATATTGGAAACTATGTTCTCATATCCTTACCTCTGAATGGTTTCCTAAGAGTGGGGTGGATGGATGGATGGGTGGGTGGGTGGGTGGATGGATGGATGGATGGGTAGATGGGTGGGTGGATGGATGGATGGATGGGTAGATGGGTGGGTGGATGGATGGATGGATGGGTAGATGGGTGGGTGGGTGGGTGGGTGGGTGGATGAATGGGAGACTGGATGAGTGGATTGGTACCCAGCCCTTTTGTGGCCTTAGGCCAGTGCCCTAACCTCTCTGGCCCCCCATTGTTGTTGTTGCTGTGTTTTGTTTTTGGCTATGCTGGACTCGCTTTGTAGGCCAGGCTGGCCTCAAACTCACAGTGATCCACCTGCCTCTGCCTCCCCGAGTGCTGAGATTAAAGGTGCGCACCACCGAGCCTGGCCATCTGAATAGGAAATATTTTCACGTTAGTGAAACAGTTGTGGAGGGATGGTACGAACTGGGGGGCAGGGGCTGAAAATGGAGACGCTAAGAGGAAAAGGCACATTGACTTTTATAACTAACAACATTTTAACGGTTTTGATGCTTAGGTGGAAGTTGCCTTCCAGTTGTGAGGGCTTCCTTTCCCCTGACCCTCATGTCATCTGCTCTCCACTCTATAGCAAGAAGCCCAGAAGACAGTCTCCAGCAGTTGATGTCAAAACAAGCTCCTGATCTGGGACCCTGGGCTTTAGCGGCAGCCAGACTAGTTGTGTTTTCCTGGATGCTCTGATTGTCTAGACTGGCTAGCC
>NW_026596034.1:36205323-36210061 GCF_907164565.1 Psammomys obesus | reverse complement strand
CCCCAGGCCCACCCAGGCCCATCTGTATTATCCTCTCAGGGTCTGCAGTTCTATTCAGTTGACAAGCGTATTAGAACCAGCGCTGGGCCGCTGAGGTCACCATGTACTGTTTGGGGTGAGGACTTGGACTAGTCACCTTAATGACTGCTTAAAACCGCTATGGACGCGGGCGGGGGCGCCACTCGGGAAGGCGGAGTCAGGCGAATCTTGAGGCCAGCCTGGTCTACACAGAAAAACCCTCCCCCAACCCCCTCCCCTCCCCCAAACCCCACTGTGGACAAAGCGAATTGGGCACCACTGTGTGAAATGTCTGTGTTAAATAATTTCATTCCCACAGTAATTGTTAAGCAGCAGCCTCGGGCATCAGGGGGCCGAGGCAGGATGACCCCAAGTTCAAGGTCGGTCTGGGCTGCACAGTGAGTTCCTGGCAAGTTGGGTATCTCTCAGTTGGTAGAGTGCCTGCCTAGCTTTCAGGAAGCCCACATAAATCAGGCACGGTGGCCAAGCCAGTGATCCCAGCACCTATGAAGCAAGAGGACAAAAAGTTGAAAGCCATTTTCAGCTACCTAGTGACAACCTAAGCTATGTGAAATCCTGTCTCAAAAAGGTGGGGCTGGAAAGATGGGTTAGAGGTCAGAGCACTTACTGTCCTGGAGGAGCCTGGCTCTCAGCACCCACACGGGGTAGGTCCCAGCCACCTGTAACTCCAGCTCCAGGGGCAGTATAATAAAATAACAACTTTATTTTTAAGGAAAGGGGTTGTAGCTCAGGGATGCAACACTCGCCAGCATGTGAGAAATTCTGGATTCAGTTCTCAGTCACACACACCACAAACACACACAAAAAGGCAAAACAGTTATTTTAATTTTTCAGACCAAGAAACTGAGGCCCCAGGTAGTCAACTTGTCTCAGTTCTCCCACGGTGACCTGTTCCAGGGACAAAAACCATGTTACAACAGCCACTCTGTTACACAGCCCTTGGGAACCCTGTGGAAAGAACTTCTCCTCTGGACCCTCCCAGCAGCTGTGAAAGACAAGCCTGAAGGATCCACCCATTCCTCAGAACATGAAACTGAGGCTAAGTCACAGAGCAAGCCCCAGCTACTGCCACTTGGGTAACCGGCAGAACGGGAATCTGAAGCCTCAAATCCTCAAAGATGGATACAGTGGGGCCTGAATACTCAGGTGTCCTCAGGGGTGAGGAAGGGGAGAGAGAGGAGGGAGTGGAGAAGTATGCAGCCCCAGCGTTGGGGCCTCTGGGGTAGCCCCAGATCTTCACTTACAAACCCAGAAGGCTTTTGTTTTCCCCCCTCCCCTTTTGAAAAGAGCTGCTACCCCTAGGGGGTATGCTGGGGGGGGGGGGGGAGATGGCAGCTGGGTCTGGTCAGCTGATGCTAAGTGGGGCCCAGAGAGCGGAGCAGGGTTTTCCAAATGACATGCTTATTTATAGAGCACCTTGTTCCCAGAAAGGATGGGAAGGCTCCCAAGGAGGCCCCAGGGCTCGTGCAGTACCCAACCCAAAGCCAACCAGATACGCAAGATAGCAGCACCCTTATCTGAGAGAGCTAACAGTGCTGTGAAGTTCAAAGTGCACCCCTGTCCATTAAAACTCTACTTCCAGAGCCTAAGAAATATCACCTAAGAAACTGGTCCCAAAGCCTAAGGAAATGGGATGGAGTTAGACTGTTTATGGGGCCTGAAATGGTGCTGGGACTTCATCAGCAGTCGGACTCCCTGGGAGCAGAGTGCCTGGGGAATAGCAGAGTCTGGGCTGGAAGGCCATAGCCTCCACAGTGGCCAAAGACATGTCCCAAAACACAGGACCGTACTCCATGACAGGACCCTACCTCTTTGTCAGCTAGGAGTCTGCACCTCTGCCCCTGCCCCTCCCTCCACTCGGGCTCTACACACACTCAGAGCCCCAGGATGAATTCCCACACTTTAGGTAAGGCACCCGAAGAGACAAGCTCCGCCGGCCGTGGAACAGCACCTATGGCACATTTTCCACCGTCATCCCTGCTGGGCAGGGATGTTGAAAAGCAGGAAGGCTAACGCAAGTTAAAGGTGCCATGGCAACTTCCCAGACACTGTCCCCAGTGAGGGCTGGTGGCTGCCAGCCGCCTAAATATCCTGGAAGTGTGCTACCCCCTTCCTTGCGTGCTTGTGTCAAAAAAGAAAACATTTCAAACGCCTTGGCAGTGGAGGGCAGGCGAGAAAGGCGGGTAGGGAATGCTTCTCGAAGTTTGGGAAAGCATTCCAAATATTTGGAGCTGGATGGCCCTCGGGGAGGCGAGGGGAGATGGCACTCTGTGGCTCTGACCCAGCCTGAATTGGAAATCGGACTTCAGATGTCTCCATCCTAGCCGAGCCAACCACTGACCCATCTTCAGGCACAGCTGTCGGGCTGGGCCGGAAAGTACGGTGGCAGGCAGTCCTGTAAGGATGCAGCAGTTTTGGGGAGGGAGCCGTGCAGGCTGGGAGATCCTAGCGCCTTCTCGGGGTACTGGTCTTGGTGTGAACCCTAAGACATATTCTCCGTGGCTTTATTCACACTTACCTGCTTTGGTTTACAAATGAGGTCGGAGATTCCTGCCCCCACCTCTGGATTTGGGAGTGGGAACAAGGATGAAGGAGAGGGCACCAGTCAGCAGAGCATCGAGAACACTTCTCTACAATGTGAGTTATCCATCAGCCTTTCCCAGATCCAGGCGGTAGAGGTGCGGGAAGGGGTGGGGGGAGGCCCCTGGAAGGGCATCAGACAAGTGTGGTCCTCTATTTTCATCTCCTTCTAACTTTTGATCTTCATTTAGCTCGGTAAGAGAGAGGTGAGAGTGTTGAATCAGTCTCGGGATCTCTACGGATGCTCAGCTGACGGTGGTTCATGCCCCGAGGTGGAGGAGTTGAAGTCCCCGTCGGACACCCTCTGGACCAAAGTCGCTGTCAATGTTTTTCCTTTGCTTTGACCGACCGCCTGAGCCAGAGAATGAGGAAGGACGTGGCTGTAGATCCAAGCTGGTTTGGGGAGCGGTCTGGGCAGAGAGCCCCTGAAGTCTGCGTAGGTGTGATGGTATAACTTGAGCCGCCATGGTAGAGCAACTCTGGATTGGGAGCGTGAGGCATGCAGGACTCTCTGAAGACCTAGATCTGTCCAAACTGGCCGCTCTTTGGTCAGTGCCCATGGTTAAGGTCAGCTGGCACTTGGGTCCCATGAAGGTCTCCGCCAGCGTTGGTTGCTGGGCTTGCTTTCGGGGGTTTTTTGTTTGTTTGTTTGTTTGTTTATCTGCCGTTTCTCTGTGATCTGCCCAGCCCACGAGTGCCTCTCCTTGGGTCATGGTTATCAGACGAGGCTGCTTTTCAGTGGGCAGCAAAATCACCCTGGCAGAGAGCTGGCTGGCCTTGGGTAGGCACTCCAGGCCTTCCATCTCAGAACTCCGTGCCTCCCTTTCCCGGAATGTCCTGGACTTGCCAGGGGGCAGAGCGGCCTAAGGAAGACCAGTGAAGGGCAGTGAATCAAGACCCACCTGTGTCCCCAGAGAAGTTTAATGCGAGGAGTGGTTAAGACCCCAATATTGTGGCCCCACCATGCCTCCTTGCTACTGGCGACATTGTGGGTGGGGGACGCTTCCTGGTTTATCTGGAGTGGTGATGAGGCCCCTACACCTGAGGTGGCCTGAAGGCTGGGCCAAGCTGGGCTGTGAGCATGTGAGCTCGGGTGCAAACCTTAGGAACCCGGCCTTCTGGCACCTACCCTTCTCCTTGACGGCTCTGAGGAAGTGACACCCCAGACCACCATTTCCCAGGCCCCTATTTTCCACATTGCTACTCTAGGAGGGCGGGAGGGGGGGGGGGGGGGGGGGGGGGGCTGCAACTCGAACCTGTGTTTCTAGAAAAGGAAAGATTTGCTTAGAGCCGGCTAGAGGGGTGGGGGCAGGGGTGGGTTTTTCTCTAGCGACCTGAGCCTGCCCGCTCAGAAGAGTTGGCTTTAAGAAGCTCCCGCCCCCAACGTCCTTTCTTTCCCTGGGTCAGTCACAAGGCACCAGGGGTTCCAGAATTTTAAGATGAGGGGAAGCTCTCAAAGAGACCCCTGGAACACCTGGGGGTCTCTGAGAGCAGAGACTCTCTGAGAGCAGAGCGGCAGCTGGCTAGGAGGCAGGCCACTTCTCCCAGGGCCAGAGGTATCAAGAGATCAGCAAAATGAAACTAGTGTTGGGAGGGACCAGAGGTCTCCCGACCCCTCCCTAAGCTATCTACTCTGGCTCAGGAACCAAGGTCTACCTGGCCTGGGCCCCTCCACCACACCCTAGCCAAACCCTCAGTTTCCCCACTTTATGAACGCTAAGGAGGCATGGGCCACCGCCCGGCACTGCCGGTTGAAAGACTGTCTTACACATATGGGGAGAATTATCAGGATTCAGACTTCCCCTAATTCTATTTCAAAACAGCATACACATAAAACCTGCGCCATTAACAAGAACACAACAGGCATGTTAGTGGCTACCACTGAGCCAAGCAGATGACCTGCAAAGCAACCCCGGCCAACATGTTCTGCTCAGAAAGAACTTCCCTGAGCACAGGACAGGGAAAGGTTACTGGCGGGGGTGGGAACTCTGCTGAGCGCCTCCAAACAGAGAGGTCAGACAGGCATCACCCCCAGGTCCATCAGCAAGGTTTGTCCCTTCCTTTTGCTTTTCTTTCTTTCTTTCTTTCTTTCTTTCTTTCTTTCTTTCTTTCTTTCTTT
>NW_026596034.1:36203097-36205313 GCF_907164565.1 Psammomys obesus | reverse complement strand
TTTCTTTCTTTCTTTCTTTCTTTCTTTCTTTCTTTCTTTCTTTCTTTTTAAGAAATAAGGTATCAAAATCAGGAGAAAAAAAAATCTCGCTGTTATTAAATGCGCTGAAAACCAGACCCATTTCGGCGCTAAAATATCATGCTTTGGAGAGGCTCTGGAGCTTCTCATTGTACCACAGCAGGAAAAACATTTGAAGCCCAAATTGGGAAACAATTTACACTGAAATTCACTTCTTATCTGATCCCAAAGCTAGCCGTTAAATAGCAAACACAATCCTCTTTGGTTTTTTGCTGGCCCGGTTCAAACACTAACAGGGACAAGAAGTCCGCATGTAAGGAAATGGAAGGAGCATAGACTCGCTCAGGCCCTGGCTGAGCGGAGGCTAGCTAGTTGCTTGCACCACCAACCGTTGTTCTTTCTCCATTTCTTCCCTAAACAGAGGACACCTGGACATCAGGATGGAGTGACACCATTTTGTTTTGCCAATTGGCAATAGTTTTGTGCATCCCGAGTTTCCTTCAGAGGCAGCTCTCTGCCCCCAGGCAGCCCTGTCCGCGTGTGTGGGGAGAAGAGTTTGTCTCAGTGGGCCTTGCGAGAAAAATCCCAGGATGAGACATTTCAACCAATCAAGAGCCCTGTTCTATTACGGAACAAACGAGAGCTCTACTGTCCTGTGACATTCAGGACACGTACATGCCTTCCACGCACCAGGCCACCTGACCATAAGCATAACCAGAAGGAGGTTTACTACAACTTTTTTTTTTTCTTTTAATTCAAGAACACAAAGACACTGTCCGAACTTTGGGCAGAAAAACAACATGGGTTTATTTTAAGGTAAATACAACACTGAGACCACACAAAACAAACACAGATGAAGTTGAATTTTTAAAAGTCTTTCCGTGTCTTTCAGGAATACTCCAGATGGCGTCTACTATACAAAGCCATCTACTTCCTAAATTCAAAGTATCAGATACTCGACCTCGTCATTCAACAACAAAAAAATAAATAATTATTTTCTTGTTTTTGTAAAAGACCTACAGTTGGGGGGGGGGACCTATTCATCACGGTACTGTGGGGAGAAAACCCACATAGGTTTCTTGAATTCAATTTGGCAGAAACGGTTGGGCAAGACGAAACCTTATCCAGTGGACACAACTTTAAATATTATATTAAAGGCTCTGGGCAACAGCAAAACAGCCTGGCTACTCATCCGCACTCGAACTCGGTTACAGAAGACACCTTTCTCCGGAGACCTCATGCGCCCCTGGGGAGTCTTCACAGAAAGCCATTAGGGGTCCCTGTGGGGTTTGGTTCACAAGCTAATCTGTGAAGGCCCAAGGGGAGCGAGCGCAGCATCCGGGTACGGGAAGGGAATATTTTATTCAATTTTTTCTAAAGCGGTATTTCGTTTGGCTGGGCCGCGTCCCGGTGAGAGGGACTCGCTGGGATCCCAGACAACGAGCTGCGGGTAAGTTACCTGCGAGTTGCACGGGGCTCTCCGCTCCCGGGTCTGAGAGAGGGACGCGTTCCGTCGCTTTCTGCGGCTCCGTCGAGGAGGGGTCCCGCGGGGAGGCGAAGCCGGGGCGGGCCCGGGGCACGGGGCGACCTGGACGCCTCAGTACTTGGTGCAGTCGTAGGAGTAGGGGGCCGAGTGGCGGTAGAGGGACGGCGCGGCTCGGTAGGGTAGCTGACAGCTGGCGGCATTGCTCACCTGCGACTCGCCGAGGCCCGAGCTGTCCAGTCCCAGGCGGTGCGAGTTGAACATCTCCCGGACGTTGGGGAAAGTTTGCTGCTGGGCCGCGAACGTGTGGCCGGGCAGGTGGCTCAGGTCCCCGCCGTGGTTCAGGTACCAGGAGGTGGCCTGGGCGGCGGGCTGCGGCGCGGGCGGGGGCTGCGGCGCGGGCGGCGGCGGCGGCGCCTGCGGGTGGAGGTGGCCGTGGTGCTGGTGGTGGTGGCCTCCCGAGGCCCCCAGCGCGCCCTCCTGGCCCGCCGGCGCGAGGTTGAGGGCGCCGAGCGGGGAGCCGGGGCCGCTCGGGTGGTCCGACAGGGCGTCGTCCAGCGCGGGCGGGACGCACACGTGCGCGGGCCGCTCGGCCCCGGTGTAGAGGCTCATGGCCCGCATGCTGCACTGGTAGCCCGCGGGGCCCCCCGCCGCCGCCGCCGCCGCCGCCTCCAGGCCCTGCGCGCACGGCTGCGCGTAGGCGGCGGGCGGCGCC
>NW_026596034.1:36118312-36202697 GCF_907164565.1 Psammomys obesus | reverse complement strand
CGGCCCCGGCGGCGGAGAGGCCGTCCGCGGCGTCAGCGAGCCGGGGTCCGGAGAGGCTGCCCGGCCAAGCCCGGAAAAAGCAGCGAAGTCCCTTTTAGGGATTGGGAAAAGTTTCAAAAGTCTTCTGGCTCCCAGCGAGTTTTTACTTTCGACAGGCCGCGCCCCCTCCGGGAAGTTCGCACCAATCGTCCGGCCGCTGCCGGAGGGATGCGGCCAACCAGAGCGAGGAGCGCTGGAATCCGGCGGCTCTAAGACCCAGGCGCTCTGCGCCAGGTCCCCCCCCCCCCCCAACCCCTGCTCGAGTTAACTTGAGGACTTTTAAAAATAAGTTACATCTTATTAAATTTTATTTTATTATCACATTTAGTTTAACGAGGCCACGTGTCCAGAGCAAAAAAAAATAAATAAAAATAAAAAATAAAAACCCGTTCCTCTGCAAAATAAAAAGAGGTTTAGGTTGAAATAGAAAAATGGAATTGATGGAGTTGGGCAAAGATCTCCCCTGACCAAGACCTTGTAAGTAGCGACGGGGCTGGAGAGTTTTCTCATTGATGAGTGGAGAGGCGGATGATTAGATTTGCTAATTATCGCGGCCTAGCTGTGACGGGTGCAGAGCCAACGGGCCGAGCGGTGGGGTGTCTGGAACGCAGTGGTGGATGAGCCACAGGACGCTTCGAGGAACCCACCGAGGAGGCCCGGTCGTGGAATTCGGCTCCCCTGGGCCCCGATCCGGGGTCGGCCTGGGGAGCCGAGCTCGGTGGGAGAGCCGCATCGGGAAGGTGACACCTTGGGAGCCGTTGGTCCTCGTTCTCCCCGCGGCTTGGGTGACGGCCCCGCGTCCTCGGCCCATTTTGTGGGCTCGGCGAAGCCCACCGCTCGCTTGTTCGCTCGCTCTCCCGGTGTCCTCTCCTGCGTAGACCAGGGCCAGCCTCCCGGGCCACCCATCCCGTCTGCTCTCCCTTCTCCCCAGATAGGGAACCGCTCTGGCAGGCCGTCTCCCGCGCTGCCCGAAGGCCAGGCCAGGGCAGCCGGCCCGGCCGGGGTCCCTGCCTGGCGCGGGGGGCCCCGGGCCTGCTCTCCACCCCGGGCTTTGCCGCAGGAGACCCAGGGAGCGCGGCAGTGCGTGGCCTCCGACCCGCGCCCTCTGTCCGCGCCCGGCCCGGCGCGGACCCCACTCCGGGGCCAGCCTCCGTGGGGTCCTGGAAACTGACTACCTATGTTTCGGTCTGGTTGGTTGTTTCGCTGGGTTTTGAGAAGGTGGGCTGGGGACCAGGGACTCCTTAGAGGGCCTGGGAACTGCGGGAGGTTTTCGTGGCCAGCCGCGAGACGCGGGGACTCGGAGCTCTCGACCTTAGAGCCTTCCCCTTCCCTCCAGGAACCCCGGGGACAGCTTGTTGATTTGTGGAATGCTTGTTTATTCCTTCAACACCTCCGGGCGTCCTCCGAGCCCTGCTTGCCCGCTTCCCCGGAAGCGCTGGGATACCCCTTCGGGAAGGCTCTTCGCTCGCAGAACCTTCTGGAAGTTGTTGGTCCGGTTGGGTAGGGAAGAAAGCGACAGATAAAACTTTTGTTTCAGTTCTACAACCCCCCAACACACAGGCGCGCGCACACACACGGCCCCATTAGATTTTTCAGCAAACGGTTGTTAAGAGATTTGCCCTCTCTTTTTCAGCTTCGGCGCTTGAGCAGGCGACGTGACTGGCATCACCCGAATTATCATTTGAAACTACGAAATAAATATTTGTGTGTATTATCGTTGATTCGATAACCAGAATTTAAAGCAAAGAGCGGCACAGGGCCCGCTGACCTGAAGTATCTTGGGAAACACATTTTTGTGGACTCTTGACACGTTTCCCTTTCCCGCTTTAAGCAGCAAAGTAATTCCCGGGTGCACACTTTGGGTGCAGGACCGGGACAGGGTTCAAGCCTTCCCCCCTGCTCTCAGGGCCCCCCAAGACCTTATTTTCCCAACGCGTTCGTGCTTTTTGTTTCTTAAAATGACTCTGCACAGAAAATGTCTTTTCCCCCATGAGGGTCGTGGCAGGCAGCGTTGAGTTTTTCCTCACGATTTTGCTAAAAATTCTACTCATTGATCAAGGACTTACCCCACCTCCACCCCCAATCCGTGAGCCTCCTGAAGAGGCACTATTTACTCTGCTTTTAGGAGGTGTGTGTGTGTGTTTGTGTGGTCTGTGTCTGTGTCTCTGTGCGCGTCCGTGTTAAATAGTCCTATCAAAGCACAGGGCAGAAACCAAATGACTGGTCGGACTATGGAATCTCAATTCCAAACGGCCCCTGTCTGCCGGGCTATGCCCAGGTTAAAACCGGTATCTTCTAAGAAGAACTTTGGTTTAATTCTCAGCTGCATTGACCTTGGGGAGGCTCAGAGAGGGATGTTCCCTGGCCCTGCACCTGGGGTTCCCCCTTCCGCGGAGCACCCACAGAGGTGTTTGTTCCGGTTTCTGAAACACCTTGCTCACACCTGGGATTGGCAGGAACCGGGTCCTGGCTCCGGCAGCCTGCAGAGGCCTCAGCCCTCAGAGTTGCTACATTCTTGCTGGTTGCCTGCGCCTTCTCTTCCTTGTCTTGTTGTCAACGGCTCGAAAGCAAATCAGACCCCAGAGGGGCCTATGGGTTCGTCAAATAATAAGCGATGAAAAGGGCAGAGGGGTGCCTCCCCCGCTTCCCGAGGGCCCTTCTTCCTCTGCAGGCGCCGAGGCTTCGTCACCTGGAGGGGCCCGGCACACTCCGCGGGTGATGGTGCCATCGTGAGACCAACTGGGGAACTACCGCGGGAAAAAAAAATCTTTTTTAAGGGAAAGCCAGACCAGGATTTGGTTCTAATGCAGGTGCTGACACCTTGTGGGCGTCACGGTGCTTTGCACTGCAAGAATTAAAAAGCCGGCAAAACCTCAGCAAGAAGGTAAGCCGACTGTGCCCGGCGCTTGGCTTAAAAAAAGCCAATTTCCAAATGAAGGAACTCTGGCCAGCTCAGCTGTTAGATTACATTCCTAAAGGTCCTCGAAGGTCGATCCCATTATTTGGTCACTTCCTCCTCCTAAGGCTGACTACCAAGGTTCAGCTATCCAAGTATTAAAAGTCCAGCAAGCAAAAGCCCCATTTGGTTTGCATAATTGACATGCTCATTTAAAATATGCTGCCTCATCCTATCCCATTCTATCACAGGCCTCCTCTTTTTTTTTTTTTTTTTTTTTTTTTCTCTTCTTAAAAAATCTTCCCTGCAAGATCATTGGCTGCTGGTTTTCCGCCTGAGTTTAACTAAGCAGCCAGTTTAACTTGCCGTCCCTGCTTAATAAAGGCTCTCTCTGTGGAAACAGGTGTTTGGATGTGGTTTGTGCCTAACCCAGGGCCCAGGAGGAAACCTGGGGGTTCTTGAGACTTTCACCAAAACTTTGCCATGTGTCAAGACTGAAAGACAGAAACATCTTTGAGGCTTCTGGAAGTTTCCAGGGCAGCAAGGAGGTTCTGCATAGGAGGACTGGATTCACCCCACAGGGTTGCTGAACAAATTGTCTGCTCCCTGCTGTGATGTGTTTTGGGAGAGCTGGGAAGCTGAGCAGAGAGCTGACTGGTGAGATGTGGGGTGAAAGGCCGGGTCTGGAGATCTCTGCTTTCCCAGCCCAGCATGGACCAATGCAGATAAGCTGGAAACAGACTTTGTTCTCAGCTCCTTGTTCAGCATCCTTTGGGGCCAGGACATGCCTTTAGTTTTAGGAGCCAGAGAGCAAGAGTCCCAGTTTCCCGAAGGCTACGTGGGAACTGACCTATGGACTAGACATGGGCAGAGAATCGCCCTCCAGGGAGACAGGGCCTTACCATGTAGACCAGGCTGTACTGGAACTCACAGAGATGCATCTTTTGTTTTTGTTTTTGTTTTCTGGGTGCTGGGATTAAAGGTGTACATCAGAGCTATCTATCTTTCTATCTACCTACCTACCTACCTACCTACCTACCTACGGAGACAGGGTTTCTCTGTGTAGCCCTGGCTGTCCTGGAACTCACTATGTACACCAGTCTGGCTTGGAATTCAGCCGTGTGCCACCACCACCTGGTCTCAGAGCTACTTTTTAAAGAGCCTTTTTGAGAGTCAGCTTCTGGAAATTACCTTTCTCAGGACAAAAGTCCCAGCCCTTGACGGATTCAAACCCATTTTACTGAGAATGACTTTTCCAGAAGTTGAGGTGAAGGAAGGGGTGAAGTTGGGAGTTTCAAAAGACATTAAGGAACCCCAAGGGCTACGCGCAGCGCTTGATGCCAGGCAGCCGAGAGTTCAGATGCACAAAGGGCAGGGCTGGGGGAACTGGAATCCAGAGTGCGTGTTGGACGGCCATCATCCCCAGATAAAGATTCTTGTGTGAGATAGGGCTGGTGCTCGGGTAAGAACATGTCCCGCCGTAGCAAGCACATGTCAAAATATTTAGGGCTGATGTCATAGTCTGGGCAAGTTTTTAAAGTGTTTGAAAGGGATGTCCCATGGAGCATTTCAATTACCTAGTACACCAGGCCCTGGTTTCCATCCCAGTGCTGCAAAAGAAGGGAGGGAGGGAGGAAGAAAAGGGGAAAGGAAGGGAAGAAAGGAGAGGAAGGAGCAGAGGGAGGGAGGAAGGAGGGAAGGGAGGGACAAGTGAATACTCAATGATGACATCTTAGCCTGTTTTCCAGCCTGGGCTAAAATACTCTGACAAAGGCAATTGCGGCTCACAGTTCCTCAGTTCCTCAGCAGCTCCAGCAGCTCCTGCAGCAGCAGTGGCCGGCAGTGGCTGGCAGTGGTGGCAGTGGCGGCGGTTGGGAGGCGGGCATTGCTTATCACAGTGCAAGAACAACGCACACTGCAGCCACGGTGAAGGAGGGAGCCTCTGTTTCCTCCTTCCTGTTTCCTACAGTCCAGGGCTCCAGTCAGGGAAAGGCAATGCCCACGGTTTGGTCCTCCCGCCTCAACTGACGCCATTGAGATAATCCCCACAGGAAAGCTCAGAGTTCCCTCTTCCAAGTGACTCTAGATTCTGCCAATCCGACATTCAACCCTAACCAACACAGATGACCCCAATAGGAAGGAAGAGTCCCGTAAATGTGACAAAATGGGGGCTTTTAAATGGATGACCTCCGTTGTAACAGTCTTGCAATTTTTCTGTAAGGTAGGAAAGTTTCAAAATCAAAACCTCGTTATAGCTCTGGAAATAGGGGGAAACACCACAGAAAGCCAGTCTCTCCACAGCAGTTAGTGGAGAATGTTCATCAAGAAACTCTCAACGTCCTCGCTCCCACTCTCCTGAGGTTTTCTAAAACTCCAGCCATGAGTAGCTATGACGTTGTGAACCCGTGACTCATCCTCCAGGCTAAATGGGCTCCTGCAGATCTGGACTGGAAGGTCAGAAAGGAACGTACCCTTCCTAGGGGCGAGGAGAGAAAAAGGTGCTGGGAGCGAAAATGATGTGGAGGTGGATATTTGGTCTGGGATTTGCAGTCTCTGGATTGAGGATTCCCAGCTAATCCCAGCTCGGAGGTGAGCCAGACTCAGCTCCCCCAATTCAGACTGGTGACTCAAAGATTGATACTGGGCCCTCACAGGGACAATAAGATGCTGGAGGACTGGGTAGAGCAGGGGCAGAGTGGACCCCTGGGGGTCAAGCTGCCCCTTGTACCACAGGACTCTATCTTTAGGAGTGACAAGGCCAAGGTCACCCTCATCCTGCTTCAGCCGGGACCCTTTTCAGTCCCATTGCTCCTGCTGAGCCTTTGGCTGTCCATCAAGTTCAGGTACCTGCTCCCTAGCCACCTCCTCTGAAGCCTCCATTGAGGACCACCTGCATACCAGCCCCTATGCGCACTTGCACGCGCACACACACACACACTCCTTACCCTGTTCCATTTCTCAGCCATACCAGTCAGTCTGGTAGGATCTGCTTGTATCTGTTGCCAGGCCACACACATCAGAAGGAGGTGCCATTAGGGCAGGCTAGACCTCAAGCTGTTAGACCTCAAGCTGTTAGGCTGTCTTCCCTTTTGGTTTTCATTTATTTATTCGAAGGTAGGGAAACATGTACCAAGTTGATTGTGCTGAGGTCAAAGGGCATCTTTCAGGAGTCAGAAGTCAGTTCCTTCCACCATGTGGATCTGGGCACTGTCTCACAATCCAAAATAAATAAATAGATGACCGTTGAAATCTGCGGAAGGGGTGTTCTGCCCACTTCCAGGGGAACATGCTTAATCTGAGACGTCTTCAGGGGAGTAGGCTGGCTCCTGGAAGAAGGAACCTGAGAGAGGGCCAGGTGGCCCATTGTCCACACACAGGGGTGCTGGCCAGCAGCCCACATCCCAATCCTTTCCCAGAGGACATACCCCCACAGCAATGACAATTTCAGAAAGCAGAGGACGCTAGAGAGGACACCACTGTACCCTCCTTCGTGCGACATGCTCCGGTGAGAAGGCATTTGGAGTAAGGAAGGGATCAGGCTGCAAAGTGTTTGCCTTGTAAGCAGCACCCATGTCTACATACATACATACATACACACATACATACATACATACATAATATCTGCGGGTGTGGGTGTGCAGTTGGAAATCCATCCCCGGGGAGGTGAGTACAGGCGGATTCCTGGGGGCAGATCAGAAAACAACGTGGCTGGCCCTCGAGGTTGACAGCAGCGTTATCACACATGCACACCTAGGAGGCTACACTCCCACAAACGCACAAGAAAGCGGAAAGGAAATGCGAGCTGAGGGGTGGTGTTGCTGGCCTGTAATCCTAGCTCTTGCCCCCTCTTGAGGCAGGAGGATTGTATATTCAAGGCCAGGACAGAGTAAGACTCTGTCTCAAAACACCTAAAGGAGCTGGAAGAGGCAGAAGAAAAGGAGGAAAGGGGGGAGAAAGAAGAGAAGAAAAAGAAATGGGGTGAAGGTGGAGGGCAGAAAAGCAAACACCAGCCAAGTGTGGTGGCTCAAGACTTTAATCCCAGCCCTTGGGAGACACAATCAGATGGATCCCTGAGTTCAAGGTCAGCCTGGTCTACATAGTGAATTCCAGAACAACTAGGACTATGTAGAGCTTTCTTGTCTCAATAAAAGAGGAAGAGGAAGAAGAGAAGGAGGCGGGGAGGGAGAGGAGGAGGAGAAAACACCAAGCCTAGGGGAATTCTAACTACAAGCCCAGTTCCTGATACACTAGAATGTTCCTCTTGGGCATTCCTTCTCCTTGCTCTGCTCTTCATGGTGTTCTGCTCTGGGCAGCAGCCATCTGTGCCCAGCCTGCCATGGGAGGCTCTACACTTCGGCAAGCCCAGGAGTCCTGAAGCATCACAGAGATTCCTAGATTTCTGCTTCTCTGGCCCCTAGCCCTACCTGAGCCCCACTGTGTACCTTCTAGCTGTGATGTTTCGGCTTCTTAATGGTGAGGCCCTGACTCATCCTAATGTCCACACACCCCTTCAGCTCTCAGCCAGAACACATCTCTGCTGGATCCAAATTCAATTTTGCTCTCTTCCGTTCTCATTTTGTTCCCATTTCCCATTCCTGAAATACTGTCCCTTCCCCCGACGTCCATCTTTCTCAGGAAACTATCTCACAGCACCAGGAGTGCTGTGTACTAGGGTGACAGGAAGGTGACTGGGGGGCCTGCTCATGTGACCAGGAGGTGTTGACAATGGGAAAGGCTTGGCTTCCATATGACAAGGAGCATATGGAAACTCTTGTGGCTTTTGCTGTGGACCTAGAACGTCAAAAAAACAAAAACAAAAACAAAAACAAAAAAAAACAATAACCAATAAAAACTGACTCCTGCCAGGTGAGGTTGTGCACATCCTTGATACCAGCACTTGGGAGGCAGAGACAAGTGGGTCTGTGATTTCAAAGCTAACCTGGTCTCCATGATGAGCTACAGGCCAGTCAGGACTACATCGTGAGACGCTGATTAATGGCCAGGAAGGGCAGAGTGCTAACAAATTCTGAGCGGCTGGAGAATGGATGAAGATGGCAGCCTAGAGGCCACCTCTCACAGGGAGGGGGCAGTTCAGGGAAGCCTTGTTTCTTCAGGGTGCAAAGAAAGCTGAGCTGCAGAACAAACACACAGCAGAACCCATCAGAGGCTGCGGAGGGTAGGGACTGGGCGCCCACCACAGACTGTGCATCCTTAGCCAACTCAGCTGCTCCAAACACACAGCATAGTGACTTCCCGCAAACACGGAGCAGCTTTGGCCTCCCCCTAAGGCACCTCCACTTCGTGCCGATTTCTTTACTGCCACTGTTAAACTCACAGCAGAAAGCTAGCAGGTACAGTGGCCAAAAAATAGCAAGAGCCCGAGGCTGCACGACTCCACCTGCACATACATGTTGGAGGGTGCGGGTGCAGCGCGCGCGCACACACACACACACACACACACACACACACACACGTGTTCCCCGAACAATTCTTTGTTCTGGGACACAGGAAGGTGGAAATTTTAGCTGGTGTCCCCAGTCTCAGATCCACTCCTATCCACAGGTTTCTTTGTTAACCTTGAATTTCAAGCGATGTTTCTACAAATGTACGTACAAGAGTGTACACATCTTTGTATACATCTTTGTATATGTTATAGTATGCCTTATGTATTTGTATGTGTGTGTATATATTCATGACACAGCACGGCTTGTGGAAGGCAGAAGACAGCTTTAGAGAATGGAGTCATTTTTCTCCTTCCACCCTGTGGGTCCGGATGATCGAACTCAAGTTGTCAGCCTCGGCAGCAAGAGCCTTTACCCTCCGAACCATCTTGTCCGCCCTACATGCGATATATATATTCCATATATGACATATGCATGTGTGTTGTGTCCCCAGGAAGCCCATGGCATCCGCGTTCTAAGGCGGCTCCAGCGGCGGCCTCGGGTCCGTTAAGGCGTCAGGTGCTACCGCTGGGAACCCCAAGTCGCCAGTTAGAGGGGACCCCGAACCCAGAACAGGAACCCCGCCCAGAGCATCACCTGCGCATGCGTCTGCCTGCGCCCACCTAGGTCCAGTGCGCACGCGCAGTTCAAAGCGCAGGCGTCTGACGTCACTGAGCGCGCCGGGATACTCTGCGAAGGCGTCGCGCGGTGACGTGTTGGCCATGGAGGCCCCGGCGGGTGAGGAGCACAGAGGGGCAGTGGGGGAAACCGAGGCTAGGATAACGTAGTAGTCCCCGTGGTGTGAGTACGGCGCGGGGAGGACACGGCTCGGCCAGTCACGGCCGTGATGGCAAGACTGACAGCCGGGAGGGAGAATCAGCCAAGGCTGGTGTCGCTCAGCGTCGGGCACTCTCGCCCAGCGTGTTCCCTGTCCCGCGCTGCGAAGCGTTTTAAACAACTAGGAAGCACAGGTACCAGCCCGGAAAGTTTGCAGAGCATCCACTTGCCGGTCAGTGGGCTCCGTCGGTGCAAACGCTCTCATGCCACGATACTTACAAGGGGCTGGAGAGAGCTCAACGGTTAAGAGCGCTTGTTGCTCTAGCAGAGGACCGGAGTTCAGTCCCAGCAAGCATAGGAGATGGTTCAAAGTTAATTCCAAGGGAAGGGTCCCAGTGCCCTCCGGTATCTGACCTCCATAGGCACCTGCATGCGTCACCCCGCAATTGCCGGCGGTGCACATACATAATAAATCAATCTTGTTTTCTTCGAGTCAGGGTTTCTCTGTGTAGCTGTCCTGGAACTCTGAGATTCGCCTGCTTCTGCCTCACAAGTGCTGGGATAAAACGCTTGTGCCACCACCACAAGCCCGGCCATAAGTAACAAAGACAAATGTACTTTCTCCTCGGCAGGCTTGTTAACCGTTTGTGAGGTAACGATTTGAAAGGGCAGTTTAAACGTGCCTCAGTGATAGGGTGCTTACTTAGCACACTTAGAGCCCCAAGTTTGACCCAGTGCACCACGAAATAATTAAGAGACCACCTTCTAGCCAAACCTGGTGGCACACACTCCTCACTACTTGGGGTCTGAAGGAAGAGCACTTCAGGTCCCATCCGTGCAACAGTGACACCCTGGATCAAAAAGGTGTGTAGCTCATTAGGTGTTTGCCGAGTGTGCAGGGGCCCCTGTTCCTGCAGAGAACAGAACACGACTTCAGGGCCGTGTTTACAGTCTGCTCGTTTCCTAGCAGAAATGAAGGCCGGAGCATGCGTGCTCCTCCCAGCTGGTGAGGAGGCTTGAGGGGAAAACTGCTATTTTTGTTGCCCTTAAAAGAGGCCTGACGCCTTGAGCTCGTCACAATGGTGTCACAAGAGCAGGTAGCCACGTGGCCACGCGCATTGCGGGATTGCTTTTTATCAGCAAGTCATGGTCCCTGGTTGTCACAGGTGTCTCCAAGCAAAGCATCCGAGAACGAATTTGGGACTATATGGAATCCCATGACTTAGCTGACTTTCCCCGACCCGTTCATCACAGGATTCCCAACTTTAAGGTACAGAAGTGTTCTTGGGGCTGTTAGAAAGGGATCAGGCTCTTCCTGGGGGGAGTGAAATCAGTGACACAGCCCCACTGCTTTCTGGTGGGACTGATTCTGGGGGCCACAGTGAGCAGAAAGCGGAGTCAGGAGGGCCTGAAGGGCTCTTTGTGTTTTGATCCATCCTGCTCCGTTACCCACTGGGCCATGGTCTCTCTGTGGGAGTGGAAGGGTACTGTGGCTGCTGCCAGTGCTTACAGAGCTGGCCTGCCTCAGCCACTTATGGAAGGGCTTGTGGAGGCCCCAGAGGGAAGCCCAGCACTGTGACCCAACCAGCTCTGGGCTTCAGTTTCCTAACTGTTCAAAAGATAAGTCAACCCAAGACGACTATTACTGATAGTTCACATGGAAAATAGTTTGCCTGAAAGACTCAGTGTAAGCCAGGTGCTGGCTGCCTCGGCACTGGGACTACGGAGGCAGGAGGGTGGCAAGTTTAAAGTCTTCCACAGCTACGTTGTGAATTGGAGGCCTGGCTGGGTTACATGAGGCCCTGTCTTCTCGAGAGAGACAGAGATGGGGTGTGGCAGCAGCATAACATGGTTTGTGGTCTTTGCTTTGTGTTTTTGAAAAAATCTGAAGTGCTTCGTGAAGACATATCAAGGCCCTGATGGGCCTAGAACCCGGCAGCACCACAGGGCCCCTGGAGACCATCCTTCCCTGTAGTTTTAGTTGTTCCTCTGCTTTGTGGAGACAGGTGGACATGGAGTTCAGGGAAAGGGGCGTGGGAAGCATCGGGTCAGCTCATGGTCTCTGGAGTGAGTCAAGCACACAAAGGAGGCCCCTAGGCCTCCTCCTTGCCTGGGCGATGCCTACAGGGCTCCTTTCTCTTGTGAAAATCCCTCAGACTCTGTACTTGGGACTTGTACTCTTTTTAGAGTTTCCTTTCAGTAAAAACTGAGTTCTGGGTTAGCCCCTTTCCACCCTGTGCTCTTTCTGTCTCGTTGGGAGAATCTGGGCTCCTCTATCTGGGTCTATGCTGGGCTGTGAAGCCTCGGCCTTGCTTGGCCCGAGTCTTCGCAGTGACATGTGGTCACGTTTACACAGGGCGCTTCTCGTGCTGCGGAGCGTTTCCCTCAGCTGCACGCTTTCAGTGTGGCCAGAACCATTAAAGTCAATCCTGATGCTCCTCAGAGAAATGCCCGCTTTCTCGTGCTGGAGGTGAGTGCAGCACTGTCTTTGCCTAACTAGGGCTCTTACCTGGCTTGCCAGAGCATCAGAGACCTGGATGTCTTTGCTGGGACACAGGAAATAAAAGTGGATCCTGATAAGCCCCTGGAAGGTGTCCGGTTCCTGGCGCTGCAGGTAACTCCACTTTCCCAAGCTGCCCTCATTCCTGAAGGCTCAACTTCCAGGCAGCCGCCGAGCGCATGCGGTGAACCTGGGTGGACTGTGCTATGGCTGCTACTCACAGCAGGCCATTTCTTCACTGCATTGCCAACGTTCCAACTCCTTGAAACAAAAAAAGACCCCAGTTAGAAATCTGATACTTTGTTTCCCAAATACAGCAGAGTCTGGGCTGTACCCCCAGCATTGACCTCTCGGGTACAGTCAGCGTGAGAAGGGAACCTGGTGTGCATTTTAATGCTCATAGTCTTAAGCAATTCTAATACCCAAAGTGGACAAACTGAATAAAGGCAGAGCCGTAAAGGTATTGTCAAATGACGTGGTTAACGTAAAGTGGTGACTGCCGTAGCTCTGCCGAGCCTCATCTGCCGGTGCTGCTGCTAGCACAGGGGGCTTTGGGAACCAGCCTGGGACTGCCAGCGGCTGTGTGGTAACTGGCTTGTCCCTGTCTGCTGTCACAGTACAGATAAGCCTCAGCCGGATGGGACATGGCCTTCCACTTGGTCCAGTGAGGAAGAGCCTACGGCCTTCGTCCTCACAGGGAGAGCAGTGATTTGGGGCAATACTCTGTCTCTAAGCTGAGCAGTGCTTGGCCCCGGAGGCCCCAGGAGGTTTTCTGGAAGACCAGCTGTGTCAGCCTCACTCCCCAGGCAGTGAACCATGTTTGAATTAGAGTGACACCCCACACAGCAGTGGGGAACTGTTGCTGATGGGGGGTGCACAGGGGGTGGACTCTCCCATCCTGTGGCCTTCAGTCCCCCAGTGGCCCTCAGGGAAGGCATGCGAGAGGAAGCAGCGGGGTATGCTCAGGTTCCTTAGAGGAAATTCCCTTTCCTCCGCAGTGGGGAGAACATGCGCCCACTGTGTGGTTGAATGACTGCCTTCTCCCCCAAAGAGCAGAAAGACACTGCTGGTCCCAACACCGAGACTGAGGACGGGACTGTTCAACAAGATCACGCCACCCCCTGGAGCCACCAAAGACATACTGAGGAAATGTGCCACCTCCCAGGTGAGTGCTGGGAGCCCTGTCCTGGGAGGGGGGGTCCTCCTGAGTCCCCATACTGTAAGACAGAACATCATGGAAGTTACACAGAGCCATGAGAGCAGCCTTAGCGAATTCAGCCACTCTGTCCTCCCAGTAAATCACCTGAATGGTTTGGCAAGGTTAAAAATGCTCACTCAAGAGGTGGCTTAGACCCAGCACCGGGTCCTCTGGCGCCCTCTTGTGGTAGGTTTTATGCTTTGCACCTATGCTTGCTGAAGCAGGATTGGGCCCTCTTTGCAGAGCCGGCTGGGAAGCTCTTGTCAGTTGTTGTCCTGCTGACAGAGCATGATTGCTTGTCATCAGACACTTCAGAGTCCAACTAAGCTGGTCTGTAAACACACTCAGGTGTTAGAGAACCATGGTTCGAGTCTTACATTAAATAACATTTGGCAGCTTTTTAAAGAACCACAAACCCCATGTCATTTCATTTACTCCTAAAGGGATTTTCCTTTAAGTCTATTATGTAAAAGTTGAATTATTTATTATTTTCTCATGACTTTTCTTATTAAAAAAAGAGTTGGCTAGAGCGTACAGAAATGTGTACAGTCTGTCATAAAGGTAAAATATGCACGCGCAGCGGAGCCAGTAGGCAGGGTTAGATTTGGTGGTGCACTCCTGAAATCAGCTACTGGGCAAGCTGGTGTGGGAAGATCGCCAGTCCAAACCTGCTGTGGCCTTACAGCAAGACTGCACCTCAGAACCTTTGTTCTGAGACGATGGAGTGCAGCTCACTAGAGCCCTTCCACAGCACGTGTGAGGCCCCAGATTCCATCCCAGCACTAAAGAAAGTGGAAAAAGATTGAAAAAAGAATTTAAAAAGGACAAGAAGTGAGATAAATCACAGTTCTGGTCCATCGCAGGCCACAGAGTACTCAGAGACAGGGAGGTGGTCTGTCCCGAGCCCAGCTCAGGCAGGGAGGAGCCCGGTTCCAAGGCCACTGAGAGGGACAGCACTGGGCTCCAGCAGACCCTGTGCTGTGCTCCAGGCAGACCCACCCTGACCTTACCAGGTCTCCAGCCGGCCACACAGATGCAGTCCTTTCACACTTCCCGTGCAGGCCTCTACAGTCAGGACAAGTGGGCGTACTGGAGGCACATTTCCAGACGCACGAGTGCCCGCACGAAGGGTACTGACCCTTCGTGTCCGGCTTACAGGGCACAGCCTCCTGCAGCCTCAGTTCTAGCATTCGTCCTGGTATCCCCACGCTGGGAGGAGCCCGAAGCTCCTGTGGCTGACCTGGGTCTGCCCTGCCTGTGTGTGGCTCCACCCGCTCTGCCTCTGGTGCTCTCTGGGCCTTACTGCTCTCTGAGTCTGTGTTCAGTTCCCTCTGGTCCTGTTCCTGGGATAGGAACTGTAGGAGACTCACCTCCAGATTGTCCCTGGGACTTGCTGTCCGGGGCACTGCCTCCGGTAGAGGGGTGTGGGAGCCACATGCGCTCTGCCCTGTCTGAGGCCGTGAGCTCAGCCTCCATCTCCCTTCCCAGGGCGTCCGGAACTTCAGCGTCCCTGTGGGCTTGGATGCCAGCGTCCTTGTGGATTTAGTTGTAGTGGGATCTGTGGCTGTGTCTGAGAAAGGTAAGCTAAAGACAGGCTGTCCAGACGCTCCCGAGAGCTGCCCTGGGCATCCTCCCCTTGCCAGTCTCCACTGAGAGCCTGACTTTAGCCACTGTGCCAGTCTCCTCCACAGGCCGTGTCCTGTTTAGTCAGTTCACATCTCGTGCTAAGTGCCATAAAATAGTGACTGGGTCTCATAGCTCAACTAAGGCAGCCTGAACACCCTCATAGCATGCACGGAGCCGGCCCATGGTTGGAATTACCCAGCATGAACTTTCAGCAGGCTGACAGCAAGCCATGATCTCTCCCTGCCTTTAGTTTTGGTTTTTAAAGACAGTGTTGCTGGCCTCAGACTCAAAGTCTTCCTCCCTCAGGTTCCCGCCCATGTCCACCTCCTTCCCGATCCCCACAGGACATGCATGTGTGCCTCTGTGTGGGTCATAACTCCTGTAGGGATGAAAGACCCTTTCACAAGGATCACATACCAGATACCCTGCATATCAGATATTTACAGTAGCAAGATTACAGTTACGAAGTAGCAAGGAAAACAATTGTATGGTTGGGGGTGACCACAGCATGAGGTTGTGTATTAAAGGGTCGCAGCGTTAGGAAGGCTGGATGCACTAGTGCAGGCCTCCTGCCTGCCTTTTCACTGCCTTTCCCTCGGCTCTCCCCTGGCTGTGTGGCCTGCGCATGCTGTCGCTGTTGGTGCCCGGCTGCCCATTGTCTTTGGCTCATTCCTTCGCATGCACATTTCTGCCTGTCAGGAGCTCAGGCAGATGTGAGGCTGAGGGAGGCACCTTGGTGGCTTGCTTCCTCCTGGGCTGGGCTGTGGCGGCACCCAGACTCCAGGCGAGGAGAGCTCAGGTGCAGGCTGGGAGCCAAAAGCCATCACTGCTTGCTGACCATTGTCCTTTGTGCTTCCGCCTGCATGGGCCTGTGGCCGCGAAGCCCCACTGCGCCCAGTGTCCCCGCTGCACCTTGCTTTTCAGGCAGATAGAGCACCTGCCCTTTGAGTCAGAGCTCCCTTCTCTGTCTTCACACACTGACCTTCTGGGACTTCGGGGTTTTGATTTCAGAGCACGGAACGTGGCCCTGTCATTGCTCTTCACTGTGCGAGCTTGGTCGTTCCCTCACTGTGCACTCTCAGTGTTTGGCTCTGTGGGCTCATATTCCAGGGCCGCTGTGGGTTGCTACGGACAGCAGGAACACTGGGATCCTTCCTTTCCACAGAGGCCTGACAGGTCCCCACTTCTGCTGTGCCCCTGCCTTTTCTCTTAGGCTGGCGGATTGGGAAGGGAGAAGGCTATGCTGATCTCGAATACGCCATGATGGTGTCAATGGGAGCTGTACACAAGGGGACACCAGTGGTCACTATTGTCCATGACTGCCAGGTACGTGCTGCAGGTGTGTCATTGGTGCCCCTGCCAGCTGCTCTAGGAGCCACCTGCTGTGAGAAGTGCTGATTGCTGCCCTGCTGAAGAGCATCTGTCTACTTGCTCAGTTCCCGCTGGGCCCCACTTCAACCTGACTGTCAGCTCCTCACCCTGTCCAGGTCGTTGACATCCCTGAGTCTCTTCTGGAGGACCATGACCTCACTGTTGACTACATCATCACCCCCACCAGGGTCCTTGCTACAGGCTGTACGCGCCCAAAGCCAACAGGGATCATGTGGGCCAAGGTGGGTCATCACCATGGCTGACTCAGCCTACTGCAGTGGTCCTCGTAGTGTTCCTACCCCTGTCCACTGTCCTTTGTGGCTGGACATCAGCATTTTGTGGAAATGGGAATGGTGGAGTCACATCTTCAAGCTGAGGCCTAGAGTCTCCCTTGAGCCCAATGATGGAAGGGTCATTGCTCTGTGGCTCCTTAATCGGTGTTTTCCAGTGTGTGTATGCATGTTTGTGCAGGTGTGCAAGCCAGAGGTCAGCCTTGGGTGTCGTTCCTTGGGATCGGGGCCACCAGAGCCGGAGGGCTTTCAGTTTGTCGGCTGTGCAGTTGTGTGGGTTGGAGTCACAGCCCTGTGATGCTGGGCACGCACTCTGCCACTGAGCTGCCTCCGGCTCCTTTGTTTATTTTGTTTATTTATGTTGGAGGCATTGTTCCCTGCCTAGGCTCCTCAAGTAGCCAGGATTACAAGCCTACACTGCCAGCCCTCATAAAGGATTATAAACTTGTAGGTGATTGACATGTGAAAATGAAATCTACATTATAATTTTTGGAGGATAGGATTAGTTACAGAGCTTGAAAAATGTTATTTTTGTTTGTTTGATTAGCAAGTAGAGTTTTTATTTCGTGTGGCATGTTGACAGAATGTAATGACCATTTCTAATTGCCAGCTAGGAAAAACAGGCTCCCTGTCAGCCTTGGCAGCCACATGAACCTCGTTCCGCAAGCGCTCACATGAGCAGATGGGAAATGCCAGAGCCAGTGGGGTTAGGAATTGTGAAGAAGTGGGCCAAGCCCTGCGGGGTGTCATCACTCTCTACTCAAAACACGCTGCTCTAGAGAGAAGTAACACCTGGCTGCACAGTAGCCTGAGCATCAGGAGATGACATCATGGCGGCTCCTGAGCCACTCGGCTTCGTAGGAAAGCAACCTCAACTTGAGTGCTGACCTGGTGTGTGTACTGTAGAAACTCTGCCATGGAGCCATGGTTGTTTTCTCAGTGCTGCTTGTCTGCCACCTCTGTGGCCCCCAAAGAAAGGGGAAAGTTGTCTCTGATGGCTGAGAAGTGTCAGAAGCAGGTCCTGGCCTGGTGCAGGCACAGTTGTTCTGGCTGAGCCTGCCAGCTCAGTACACCCGAAAGCTGGCTGCTTATAGTGCCATGGTCCTCGTGGTCCTCGTGGTCCTCAGGTTGCCAGCTGTGTTTGCACACAGGGATCAGGCACCTGGCTCATCCTCAGAGGCACACGGTTCCCCATGGTGATCTGGCATCCACTCTCTCTGCAGGTGGCCTGTGCAGCTCCCCAAAGGCTGGCACCGAGCTCAATGAGCTGTTCCTTTAGCAGCTTGGTGACCCTCTGCTAGAGGGTGCTACCTGAGTCAGACTCAGTGTCAGACCAGCCTGGCTGTGTGTGTAGGGCCAGCCTCAGTGTGACCCCAGAGGTGTTCCTGGGCATGTAAACGACTGTCACAGGCACAGTAGGAGCCCGCACTCTCCTGGAGGTAGGCAGGGAATTGTCCTCTGTGGCCCGTGTTAATACCAGTGACTGCAGAAGCCTCTTCTGGAGTCCCAGCTGTTTCTGCTTCCTGGGCCTCCAGGAACATAGAGGCTGTTCCACCCTCACTGTGGCACATGGAGGGCCAATCTGGACAACTTCATAGTGTCGGGATTGCATTCAGGCTGGCACGGGGTCAGAGCCGCAGGTTGGTGGCTTTCTGTTAAGCAGTGGAATCCAGGCCAGGTGTTGCAGGCTTATTGTCCTGGCACTCTGGGTGCCGAGGCAGGAGGATAGTAAGTTTGATATCCAGACAAGCCTGGACAATACGGTGAGGCCTTGTCTCAAAATAAAAAGAAATGGCTGGGCTGTAGCCCAGTGGTAGAATGCCTACCTAGCCTGTTGAGGCGCTGTGCCTCACCGCAGCATCACAGAATAAAGTTGAGCATGCAGTGGATTCTAACCTCCCAGACACTGATCTGGACCCTTGCGCATCCGTCTGTGCATGTGCTGTGCCGCACTGCCAGACTTCCTGGCTGAGACTACCTCCGGGACACCCCAAGCCAACTGAAGCTGCTTTCTCTTTTAGGTCAGCTGTGAGCTGCTTACGAAAATCCCAGTGCTCAGGAGCCTCCGTGAGCGAGAGAGGCGGGCTGGGAAGGATGTCACTCTTCAAGCTGAGCCTGGCAGCCGGCGCCCAGCTCCAAGCTCTGTCAAGAGGCCCCAGGATCTACCACAGCCACAAGCAGGTTCCCAGGGAGGGTCCCCTCGCTCCCTGCAGGGGTTAGACCCACAACTAGCCGCCACTGTGTACGTGGGAAACCTGCCCTACAATGCTCGTGTGCGTGAGCTGAAGAGAGCCCTCCAGGAGCTGGGGGCAGCGCCCCTGAGGCTTACCTGGCAGGGGCCACAGCATAGGGCCATTCTACACTACGCAGACTCGGCTGCTGCCCAGCAGGCTGTCACTCTCCTGCAGGGCCTACATCTGGGTGCCAATGTCTTGACGGTGGCACAACAGAGGAATACATGACCTGGTTAGTAGCCCCTAGTAGAACCGTCATGTCCATTCTGTTGTTTAGACGTCTCTGGCATGTGACAGTTTGCCATTGATGACCTGCTGCTGTGTGAGGCCTCGGCTCTGTTCTTCTTAGGAAGAGGCTGCACTTTTAGTGAGCAGGGATGGTAGCAAGCAACATTCACGACACTCAGGATGCTGCAAGCTCTGACCCATTCCAGTTCTGGTTCTCGTGAAGTCCATGTGGTGCTCTGTGGGTGCAGAAGGTTTAGGGACAGAGCAGCAGGGACAAGGGGTAGAGAACAGAGACCCGATTTGAGGATGCGGGAAACAGTGAACAGAGGCCTGCGGAGAAGAGGCCCTGGCAGGCTCAGGGGATCAAGAGAGGGTGGCAGAGCCTTGTGACCGTTGGAGACCCCCAGCCCAGCAGAACTGGAGTGGGGAGGGGATTCCTCGGGCAGAGAACACAGACTTGAGTTCTGTTCCTGGAACCCTGTGTTGTGCAAGTGCGTGATCATGTCTACCCAGGCTGCACGGTTATAACTCAACAGGCTTAGGGCCTCGCCATCCTTCAGGTGAGGATGAGAGGAGGGTGGGGCTGTCGCTGCTTTTCCCAGAAGCACTCCTCCATTCATCCTAGGGGAAAGTCAAAATAAGCATTTAGGTGGAGAGTTTATTCTGTGCAAATACGCATGCCTGAGAAGTTTCTTATTTTTACCAGTGGATCTTCCCCACTGTCTGTTAGCATTGTCCTTTGCTCCAGAAGGGCAGGCCTTGCTCAGATATTAAAGAAAAAAAATTTGTGACACGTCTTTTTACAGTAACCCAGCCTTAGAAAACTGCTAGTTCCATAACTACCTCTTCCAAGTTATCACAGGTATTGGACGTAGAAAGCAGGCCTTGAGCTGCCCTGGTCTCTGGCCTGGCTGACCCTCCCACTCCTCCCCAGTACAGCCACGGGCCACCCCATCCTCACCCTTCCCTGCTTTTGTCAGGGCTCTGCCTGAATTCAGGGCCTCTCCTGCCCTTTGTGTCTGTTCTGACAGTGGTGTTCCCAGGGGAACAGCGACTTAAGGTTAGCAGCAGGGAGCAGTCTGTTCCCTCCTGCTGCAGACCAGCAGGCCATGAGCGACTTAGGAAATCCATGTTATGTGAGCTGTCTGTCAGAGCTGGGAAATGGGGAGGTGACCCTCACCCAGAAGTCAGCCAAGCCTGACTCCAGTCAAGTGAGCACTCATGTCACCCAGATGGCATGAGCCTCCTGTCACTGTGGCCAGAGTAATCCAAATGTTGACGTGCAACCTGAGCCACTTGAGTGTTTGTTTGAAGTGACCTAACACTGATGCCCGCGTGCCCGCAGTCTAAGCCTGGGTCAGCGCTGCAGGGTGTACCCTCGCTCGGAATACCTTTGAGGGCTGGTTCTCCAGGTGACCAGGGAGCCACAGATGACAGTCTTTGCATTCTTTGCCACTGTGATTGTATGGCACGCATAGGAAAAAATGGGCAGAAAGCTTTTGTCAGGTGATGCTGTGGTGAAGTCTGTTGCTGCAGGAATTGGGGCCCCTCCATGTTTTCCACCCACATGGTATCTGGCTTCACCAGTGGCAGGGACTTGGGCAGGAGGGTGGCTCTTTGGAAGAAATGGATCCCCAGGGCTGGGTCCCACCCTGGCTGTCTTACAGCTACTGTTGCTGTCATGAAACACCAATCCAGGAGCAGTGGCGCATGCCTGTGATCCCAGCCCTTGGGGGAGGCAGCGGCAATGATATAAGCAGCTTGGGGAGGAAAGAGTTTATTTCACCCACATTTCCATCTAACTTCATCAAGAGCAGTGAGGACAGGAACTCTGGGCAGGATCCTGGAGGCAGGAGCTGATGCAGAGGCCTTGGAAGGGTACTTACTGCTTACTGGCTCGCTCGGCCTGATTTCTTACAGATCCCAGGACCAGCCTGGGGATGACCACGCCTAAGATGGTCTGGGCCCACCCGCATTAATCGCTAAGGAAATGTTCTACAGGTTTGCCTATAGCCCAGTCTTACTGAAGGCATTTTCTCAGTGAAGGTTCCCTCCCCTCAGATGACTAACCTGTGTCAAGTTGACATAAAACTAGCCCAACACCGGCCTCTTCCTGTGTATGCTTGCCCTATGTCCTGGCTAGCCCAGTGAGAGCAGAGCTTCAGCTTCCTGCGTGACAGCCTGATGCCTGAAGCTGGGCATCTTCACAGTGATGAGAAGCTAGTTAATTCAGGAAGATACAAACCAGTGGCTCCCAGCATCAATTAGGCTTTAGAGTCTAGCAGCAGGGGCTAGAGAGATGGCTCAGCCCTGAAGAGCCCTTACTGCCCCTCCAGGAGACCTGAGTTGAGTTCCCACCACAAAGCTCATAGCTGCAGGGATCTGACCTCCATGGGTGCTGCACGCATGGCAGTACAGTTGTGCATGCACACACAACAGTAAAAATCACAAGTAGTTGGACCGGTAGCTGATGAGCAGCTCAGGCTCCTGTAAGATAACGGAAAGCTGCTCCAGATCTGCAGAGAGACTTGTCAGTTCCAGCACGGCCAGCGGGATCCTAGTAGAAGCTTCTCAGGAAACCTTGCAAGGAAATGCTCAGGAGTTGCCCTTTGCAAGAGGGGAGGGCAGCCGAGGTTGACCTCTGGTCTCCTCCACATGCGCGCTCTCGCACACACAAACGTGTAAGCAGAATGAAGCGGGCTGGCAGAGGAGCCGCAGGCAGTGGCCTTCCTCACACTGGCTTCCAGGTGTGATTCTAGGCCCTGGTTTGGAGATGAGGTTTGAGTGCAAGGTTCCCAGTTCCAGGTGATGCTGCTGTCATCTCCTCCTGCCCTGCAGCCAGTCATGGTGAAGTCACACTTCCTATAGGAGCCAGGATGCCCCCCGGGAGAGAGAGAGGCCAGAGCAGCAGTGGTCATTGTGAGGAGAGACAGGTTGAAGGAAAAACGACAGAGGCAAAAAAAAAAAAAAAAAAAAAGAAAGAAAATAACTTTAAAAAAAAAATGACAGAGGCTGCTGAGCCTTAGGGGTCACTTTACATAGCTTGGGGCTTCTGCTGCTGTAATAAAACACCACGGCCAAGAGCAACTTGAGGAAGAAAGGCTTTAATTTGTTTTATACTTCCTTATCACAGTCTGTCATTGGAGAAAGGCAGGGCAGGAGTGCAAGTCACGGTACAGAGACCGTGGGGGGCTGCTCTTCATGACTCCCTAAGCCTGTATTATTGTAGCAACCAGGACTTCCAACCTAGGGGTGGAACCACCCACAGTGAGCTGCTCCCCTGTCAGCCATCAATCAAGAAAGTACAGCAGAAGCTGCCCACAAGCTAATCTAGTGGGGACATTTCCTCAATTGAGGTTCTGCTTCCAAAATAACTCAAGCTTGTAGCAAGTTGATGTAAAATAGCAGCTTCCAAAACAACTCCAGTTTGTGTCAAGTTGATGTAAAATTAGCTGTCACATTAGGGGAGGCATGTCTGTCCACCAGGCACCCATAACACTTAGAATGGCCAAACCTGTGGAAATACACATTTAAGGGCATAGGCCTAATGGTCTTCTGTGGCCTGAGATGCAGTTTTCTGTCTTTGTAGAAGGGGCCAAAACACAGGCTTGCCTTTTAGTCCTGGGCCACTCCCCCCTTCCCAAATCGCAGACCCCTGAGCCTGATGCCACCTTCCCTGGGTCCCAGACACCCGCTGTTCTCACAGCTCCAGCCACCAATCAAGGACGCAGCTGTGTTCATGCACCTTTACGTGGGCCCCGTGACTAGCACCCCAGATAGAACACATGCCCTAAGACAAAGAGGACAGCAGTTGTATTATGTATTTATTTTTTGATTTTGTTTTGTTTTTTGAGACACAAGATTTCTCTGTGTGGCCCTGGCTGTCCTGGAACTCATTAGTAGACCAGGCTGGCCTCGATCTCATAGAGACTACCTCCTCCTACCACAAGTCACTTCAAATTTTAAAGCACCAAAGCCTTTCTGCAAAGTAGATCTGCAAAGTAGACTTCCACATATAAGGACTGAAGTGTGGGTGACAACCAACCTGAGGTCCTCAGCCCTCCTTAGTCGGTACTGCCCCTTTGACCTTGCTTACACTCTGAACTCCCTTTCCCTGGGTTGGGGGAAAGGCACTCTCTTCATTCTCCCAAGATCCGGAAGTGCTCAGGGAGCTTGGAGTTTGGTGCAACGTCCAGCCCTCCCCACCAGAAGCCATTCCCCAAATCTGACTGAAGTCACACCATGTTTGGCTTGTCATCCGGAGATCAGCCCCATCAGTGACAATGCTGAGCTGCCCCTGGAGCCGATCAGCCACCCAACACTTGCAGAGACGGTGTGCCATTTCAGAAGGTATCCTGAGCTGGGGGAGGAGCCATGAAGAGTTGGCTCCACTGAGGCACCTCATGACTTACACTTTGCAGCCACTAAACTTGGGGCAAGTATTTGCTTCCTAAGTCATCAATTGTGTAGTTTCACGCACTGTCACAGACGATGACAGGCACCCATAAGTCACGGATTATAGATCACTATTTCCTCTGAAGAGCGGCAATTCATAGGGTAGACAGAAGACTTATCCTCACCTCATCACCACTGCAGATGCAGGTCCCTCAGGCAGCCGAGGTCCCAGGAGCTGAGCCAAGTCGCTCTTTACCCTCAGTAAGCAGGGTCAAGCCAGGGCCACTTGGCGGGAGAGAAAATCAGCCCTCCCCTGTGAGCTGACACAGGTCTTCCTGCAACAGAAGAAACAGGGGCTTGGGTGTGTGGCCTGGGTGTCGGGGTCAGCCACTGTGCTGGGCACGTCCTGCATTGCCAGTTCAACCCTCTCACCTCTAGGCTGTGGACCCTGCCCCTCTAGTGCTCCTGTGGCCACAATGCAGTCCCAAGGACTCTGGAGCTCTTGCAGATCCCTCCTGTGCTTCGGAGCCCTCTAGAGGGTCTGGGTCGCCCAAGGTTTTTCCTGGGGACAGCCAAGGAGACGTTCAGACAAGCAGATTCAAGTAAGGAGCTGTGGTCCTGGCTCCTTGCTGCGTGCTGTGAATGGGGCCCTTTATTTCCCAGGACCATAAATCTCCAAGGCTGAAAGGGGAGCTGATGTGTGTCTGTGTGGCGTGGGTGCTCCATACTTGGGTGGTTAGAAGCCCTAAGCACCGGCCTTGAGGTGCTGAGCTGTGGGTAAGTCTGACATCACTCCCACCTGCAGGCCCAACAAACCCACCATCAGGAGCAGCTTTCCAGAGAAGGGTCTCAGGCCAGAGGCTGGAGCACTGGAGCCTGGCCCTGCTCAATGGAAAAAGGCCGTCCCCAGGGGAACGCCAACCTGCCGCAAGCAGAGCCTCTGGGCCAACCGGAAGCCACAGCAGCTTGTCAGAACACAGAGAACATTTAGCGGTTGAAGAATCCTCAGTCAGAGCCACACACTGCCCGGAGGGTGGGGCGGGGTTGGCAGTGTGTTCTGGCTGTGTGATTTCAGGCAGGGGCTCGCCTTCTCTGTGCCTCAGTTCATCAGTTAACTCTTTGGAGACACACACAATACTTGGCATCACAGGAGGGAAGAAAACAAAGTTAGAAAGAGCAGAATGAGGTCCGGAACTCCACCCAGGGGCTGGGATCCCCAGTGTCCATTATCAGCTCCTGGGGAGGGGGGAAGGCATGGGGTCCCTATGTGCAGGGTATGTGTTTTGGGCCCAGCAAAGCTGCCTGATGGGACAGGAAGTCACTTAACGGTCCACTTTTCTGAAGTTCATTTTCCTAAAGCCCTATTGTTTCTGTAACTAGAAAGATTAGTTCAACTTCCAACAAAAACAGTCCACCTCCCGTAAACTGAGGTCATGGAGTCTGAAATAGGGTCCACGCATCTGGGCACAAATGCCTGCGGGTTCACAAAACCCATTTTCCGTCCTTCTTACAGGAACTGTGAGAAATGGACAGCAGGTGGCGCTGTCTCCTCAGGAGAAATAGCCCGAGGCGAAAATCCGAGGGTAGGTTCTGTGCTTCTCCTGTTGGGTCCCAGGTTCCCTCTTTTCAAGAGGTCCCCAACCTTGAGCTCTCTCCCTGGAGTGACACCACAAAGTGCAGCCTACTGTGCCCACTGCCCCTCGCCCAGCTGCTGCTCTGCCCTCCCGGGGGTTACCTTACCACTGTGTCCCACTCGCTGCCTTCCTTCCCACAAGCCTAGCTTTGTGACCCAAGCAACCAGAGCTGATGCTGGGGTTCCAGTGGGAGCCGGGGCCTGTCAGGCCACTGTCTCACAGAAACCCAGAGCCATCCTGTGCCCATCTAGAACCTGCTTTCAGGACACATTCCCAAAGACAGACAAGTTGTCCTTTTACAGGGACATCTAAGGACCTGGCATTCTTCCAAGTGGCCATGACCCTGACAGTCAGGGAACTCAGGGCCCTACCTCCCTGGCATGATGTCACTAGTTTTAACAAGATGCTCAGAGAGGCTTAGCACACGGTCCCTTTTCCCCCACCCCCCACTCCGAGCCACTCCTGTGTCACCACGAGGGCACTGAACACCAGAACTATGCTAGAGGTGGATCCTAGCGGTGCTGTGTGGCCTGGCCAGGCACTATAGTTGGGTTCACTAGGGGTAGCATTTAGCTCTGTTCAGGCTGCCCCGCCCCATTGTCTCTTGGGGGGCCCAGGACCAGTGACATCCCTTCAGGGGATCCACAGCTTCAGGCCCTAGCACTTGCTCTGAGCAGAGCACGCCTGCAGCCCCTCCTTGATAATCCCACCTCCCCACTAGGTTCTCCTCAAGGTGAGCCTCTTCTGTGGACAGGAGTCCATCAGCTGACAGTAGCTGGGCTGTGCCGGCCTGGCCACCGTGGTGGTGGTGAGTGCCATGGCAGGCACCTGTGGTTGCTCAGTGTGGCCCTGGTAGGCATTCAGTGTTGGTGGACTGAACAGCTGTGGCCACTCTTCACCCATCCTGTTTCACTTGGATCCTGTTCCTCTTTGGGCTGTGAGAGCACACCAGAAAATCTAAGAATGGGAGCAGAGATCTATGGTAGATGCCGTCCTAAGAGTGAGACCCTGGCTACAGCACTTTGCACAGAAAGAGTAGAGAAGAGGGGGAAAGAGAGAAGGATTAGGGTGTGTGTGTGTGTAAATGCAGACAGGGAAAAAAGCTCATGGTTAAAGGCCCACGATCCATCCGTTCATCTCTGCAATAGCCCGGAGTCCAGCGACTGGCAGCGGCCCCACCTGGGCTTGCGGGAAAGAAAGCCCCTCCTCCCCTCACCCAGAACCCAGCTCTGAGAAACAGAATCAGGCAGCCACACCGTACTGCCGCCCGCAGCTTCTCTGCTCCAGCTTTTGCTTGACATTGATTTCCACTGTACCAAGGGGTTGAGGGAAGAAAGGGGAGGAGGCATGGGGGGGTTGGAAATGGCAGTTTCTGTGACTCTGGGAGGGAAGCTGGAGTCCCTAGTCTGACTCGGAGCCCGGGAGCTTGGAGCTCTCATGGTGGCTTGGTGGGAAGGCTGGACTGGGTCAGGAATCCCTCCTCAACATCGGCCTCTCCACTGAGAATGGGCTATCCAGGAAAACAGGCAGTCTGAGCCCCAACCCCACATCCTCTTACTCGACACCTGCATCTGTGGGTCCTCTCTGAGTTTGGTTTCCAAACCTGGGTGGGGTGGGGTGGAGAGAGCCACCTGAGGGATGCTGTGAGGATGGAATGTGGCCCCCGCCCACAGAGAGCTGCCTATGCAAGTGTCTCCCATGCCACCAGTTGCCCCGCCCCCAGTTCTCCCAGGCTGCCGCTGGAGCCAGGGCCAGCAGGAGAGGGCAGCAGAGGCCAGACCAAGCTACCTCAGCGGAGTAGCCTGTGGTTGAGAGGACTATGAGGCTCAGTTCACACTTTAGCCCTTACCAGGACCCCTGCCAAGAAGTGGGAGCTCTCAAGCCCCTCCCCATGTGTTGAGCAGAAGTGAAGTGATCCTCACTTCTCCCCACCTGGGACCCACGAGTAGAGTATTTTGTGTGTGGTGGGCTCAGGCCCAAACCTGCTGTTTAGCTATCCCCAGCCTGGACGCTACAGGAAGGCCCCAAGAGGAGGTCTCTGGAGAAGGGAGGGTTGCTGCAAACATGTCCCTTATCCTGGGGTGAGAAACACAGAGTTCGGAAGGCCACTACTCTCCTCTGGGTGCCAGGAAAACGTGTCCCCTTCCTCCTGAGCGCGTCACGTCAAGGCTCATCTCACTGGAACAAGATTGTCAGAGAAGGGGAATTCAAAGAGAGCTGCATTGGTTTGCACAATAGCAGGTGGCCTCAGGGCAAGAACTCTGGGTCAGTGTTTCCACTCCCTCCTTGGAAGACAGTCGCTGGCGAGCGCCTGGCAGGCAGGGAGCCTTCCCTGCCCGACCCTTCACTCCCAAAGTGAAAGGACAACCCAGAATGGACAACAGTTTGTAGAATGCGTCTCCATAGGCCACAATGTCACATCTGCTGCTCTCCAGACCCTAGCTAGGCGCTGCGGTTCGACCCAGCTTAGACCCAGGGTTGGTCCATTTCTGTGGGCTGACCCTGGCGGTCTGTGGAACCCAGAGTGGCGCCCCCGCTCCCGCTGGGCACCACGGTCGGCAGGAGGAGGTCTCGGAGGGGACCGTGGGACTCGCCCACAGGGCGGCTGCGCGCCCACCCTTGCCTACCTGCGGCCTGTCCATCTCCGGGCCTTCTGCCTGAGGCCTTACACATACTCAGGGCGTCTGGGCAGTTCCGAGTCTAGACGGGGCGCTGAGAGATAACGAACTCAAGCTCAGCCAGCGCCGCCTGAGACTTCTGCAGCTACACACAATTTCGTGCTCCCCCGCGCTGAGTTTGAGCCTGCGACTTGCACGTGCCCTGACGATTTCTTGGGCCCCACGTCGAGCGCTTCCCACCACTCGGCCTGTGTGGAGGCGAAAGGAGCCCCGGAGAAGCTCCAGCACCCACCTCACGGCGGCTTTGGGGGCCCCCCGGGCTGCTGGGCGGCCCCCCTGGGCTTGCCCGGCGTCCCCTGCTCCCAGGCTGGGACTTCCCGGGGAGGGCGGGCAGCTTTCCCTCTCCCCCTCCGGCAGGCAGGCGAGCGGCGGCGGCCAGGCTCCATCCCCCCGGGCCCTGGCCGGTTCCGCGCCGCCGTCTCCTGCAGGGCCCCTTCCACCCAGCTGGTCCTGATGTGGGGGAGCTGGGAAATCCCACGAAACCCGCACAGGGGCCTGGGGATGAGCCGGAAGCCGGGTCTCGCCGCCGCCGCCGCCGGGATGGACGCGGATCCGATCGCGCCGCGGACGCCGCAGCACCGGAGCGGCCTCAGGGCTTCTCTCGTCCCCCCCTGGGGCGAAGTCGGGCCGCGGCCGTAGGGCTCGCTTGAGGCCTTTTCCCTGGACCTGCTTTCCAACTCCGAAGGGAAGGCCTCGCCCCCCAAGGGCAGAGCCGACCCCTGGCTTCGAACCCGTCCCAGGCCGCAGCCCCCGCCCGACGCTGCAGGCGCCCCAGCTCAGGCCTTTCCCTGTCCTCTTTAGCTGGGTTTTATAGACAGCTGCTAGTTGGGGACATTAATTGCCCAGACGAGTTTATTGATAATTTTGATGTAACCGAGCACCAGAGAAATTACCCTCCCGCCCAGAATGTCAAGTCTGAGAAGAAGCAGGTTCTGAGGCGCGACCCCACCGCGCGCAGACACTGCGGTGGGTCAGGACCGCGGCTCCGACGACGCGGCTTATTCTGTTTGTTTTCCTAGGTGGAAGGTTGGTGATGGAGGCGCTGGTCAGGGGAGACGGAGCTTAGCCGTTGTCTCCAGAAGAGAGGGAAAAATACGATTTAAAAGGGAAATATGTTAGGGGCGGGAACGTGGGCGTAGCCCTGGGAACCCGCAGACCATCCTTTCCTGACTGGGTTTTACAGGAGTCCACGGGGGGGGGGGGGGGGGAGCATCAGGCAATTAAAAAAAAAATAATAAGAGCGCAAAATAAGTAAAAACAAACAAGACAGACAACGCTCTCAAGCGGCTTCATTATCCACAACAGAATGCAAGACAGGTCAAGGCGCACGCACGCCTGGAGTGAACTCAGGCCTGAGTTCAGGGAGCAGGAAAATTACACAGAAATATATGTAAAGTATATATGTAAAAAATAAATATAATGTGTGCGCGCGCGCACCCCAGGAATAAAGGACTACAGTTTTTCTATAAACGGTTGGTTATTTCTTTAAACTAAGAAATGAGATTTCGAGGGACAGAGGATTCATCTTCAAAAAACAGAAGCAAGGAAAAAGTTATCCCTACCCAGATTTTACTGCAGTGTGAAATAAAGGATGAAAAAGAGGGCTAATGGGGGGGGGTGCAGATTCCCTAGATTTATAATTTTCTTTTCCAGAGAGCTGAAGCTCCTGGGGTGGCAATGAGTTGGTCTCCTAAACCCCATCCCACCCCAATAAACCAGCCACTCGAGTTTATTTCTAGTAACAAGCATTTTAGAGGCCGGGTACAAATGTTACTTTTTATTTTTGTTCTTTTTGTAGGAAAAAAAAATACACAAAAAGCATACCCTCGGATTGTCCTTTTTATACAGTGCAGAAGGAGGCTTAAAATGCGTGTCACAGATGCCGCGCGTCTGCGGCCGAAATGCTAAAAAGGGGGACAGTCCTTCATACTATATATATTTATATAAAACATACGGAAATTTGTTTTTACACGGATTGGCCTTTGTTTCAAATTTACAATGGATAGCTAAACAACAACAACAAAACAAACAACTCTACACGGCAAATATTGCCAACGAAGTCACACCATTAATACTGAGAGGGCAGAGCGAGGTGGTGGTGTTCTGATTAGGGAAATTAAGCAGAATAAATAACAGGCTGAGCCTGTCTACGGCAGCAGAGCGCCTCAACTACAGCCTCCACATCCCCGCATCCTGCCGTGTTCTTCTTTTCCTTTCAGAGACTTACAGTAGAGACCGGGACACAGAACGACACCCACGGGAGAAGTCAAAATGCTTCTCCAAACAAAGTGAAAGGCGCCGGAGAAGAACACGGAAGGGGCCGGAGGCTGGGGCAGCTTCTCCGCCACTGTTTTCTTTTTTTAAAAGACAAACAGCGGCTCCAGGTATCCGTGTCATTCCCGTAAAGAGCCACCTGTGACGGCTCGAGGAGACCCGGTCGGGAGAGGGGACGCCACACCTGGTTCCTTCCTCCTCCTCCCCCAGGGGGCAGGGGGGGGGAAGGAAACCGCTGGCGGAGGGGGATACCTGTGCATTTCAAGACATTCTTTCAAAACGTTAACAATTAGAAGATAAATACTCAACCAAAAATAAAAGCATTTGCTAATGACTGCTCACGTGCTTCTAAAAACCTGTCCCTCGGTGTGGGAGGGGCGGACAGACCTGGGCAGAATTCTTTCCGTGTAGCTGGCTTCCCCCGACACAGCACCTTCGTGGCCGACTTCCAATGGGGTTGAAAATAAGCATCTACTTACTGACAGCTGCGGTCCGATCTGGCCCCACAGCCACTGTTTTTTGTTTTCGTTTTGTTTTGTTTTGTTTTTAGAAATTAGTGAAGGAGCGGGGTGGTGTTCTCGACCACAGCGCCAAGTCTGTGTTGGGGTTTCTTTACAAATAATCCGTTAGGGGAGAGGGTGGGCCCGCCTCTCCTGCTGCCATTATACCTCCAGAGAAAAGCAGCTTGTGGCGGTGGGCTCCTGGTCCCCGGGCCGGCCAGGTCGGGCTGGAGGGCCTGTGGCCTCACCTCACACATCACATCACACAGGGCTTGATGTCTTGGTAGGTGACCTGCTGATGGTAGTACGATCCTCCACCAGCCGAGTGCATAGAGGAGGACGCCATGGCATTGAAAGAGAAGACAAACTCCTTTCTGTCACACATGCTGGGCGACTGTGAGTGATACCGAGGGATGCCTGTAGGAGGAGGTGACGGGGCGGGGGGCAAAACATTAGCTTACAGGGCACCCAGAGGGCTCAGCACACTGCTATTAGCCCCAGCACTTTCTGGCCTTGGCGGGGCGGGGGGGGGGGGGGAGCAGCCCTCAGTGGGGACAGAACAGAACTGGGGAAGGGGAATCGCTCCTCAGGGTGCATCCCACAACCTATGCTAGAACACTGGCTGGAAGTCCTGCTTTCAACTGCCTGGGCCTCTCCAGCCAGGCCCAGAGGGCTCCTTTGATGCCTAAGGGGAAGGCGGAGAAAGTAATTACGGCTTCGGATGCCCAGGGCCTGGGAGGCTGAGATCTGTGCAGTTGCCGCTTCCAGGAGTGAAAAGCCCAATGTGGGGTCAGCAAGATTCAGAGCCCGGAGCAAGGTCCAGTCATGTCCAACCCAGAAGGACAGGCAGGGCTCAGGGTGGGTGAAAACTGGATTTCGACTTGGCAAAAGCAGGGTGGGAACCCTGTGGCGAGGCGGGCCACGGGCCCACCACCTCTAGCCTCTGTGCTGCCTCCTGACAACTTATTTACCCACTTTACCCACTTCTCCTTCCAGAACCGAAGGCTACCCATGAAGGGCTATCTTTTTCTTCAGTGGGGTGAGCCACTGAGGGACCTTGAAACCTGGATCCTGAAAGACAAAGAGCGCTGGTACTTGGGACTCAGATTCCGGGCCTGGTCATCACATAGTGCCAGCTTATGTCTACACAAAATGCCCCCTGGACTCACAAAGCAGGTTCCCTGAAGGGCCTGGACTGAGCTTCTCAGGGCTGGGCCCAGGCCGCTTTGGGCCTAACTCTTGCTTTGGGCCTAACTCTTCCGTTCTTGCCTGACACGGACTCCTTGCATGAGAACTTTCAGAAAGGTGGGCCTGCTAACCAGGACTAGGCCCCTGACTGGACACAGAGGACCTTTGCATGTGAAGAGACCCACATGGCCAGGGACCTAAGAGTGCTCAAGTCTGAGTCCTTTTTGGTGAGAACGGGGCCTACCTGGCCAGCCTTGGGACAGCCAGAACCGAAACTCAACCAGCCTAAACCCGGGGTATCAAAACTGCACTACTCTAGAGAGGGAGGAGTGATGGCCAAAGGCCTGGTGGGCTGTTGCCTCCCTCAGAGTTGTTGCTAATGTTCTAGAACCTAGATTGGTTCACAGCGGCTGTCAAGGGTACTCACCTTGCAGTTCTGCTGGCCCGTTGTGGCTGTTTTGGTGCAGGTATGGCTGGTCCAGGGAGTGCGTGGAGATGCTGCCAGACAGGGGGTTGGCTGCCGGGTTGCAAGGGGACAGGGGCTGTTGCTTGATGTAGGAGGCCCCGCTGTTGAGGGCTGCGGAGGCCGCGGGCGGCCAGGCTGCCGCGGTGCTGGAGTAAACAGCATGCGGCTCCATGACCCCGCCGGCGCCGGCTGGCAGCAGCGGGGAAGCGGGCACCGAGCCGTCGTGGTGTGGGTACTCCCCGGCCGCGGAACCGCCGCAGCCGCCCATGTACGAGTGACCGCCGTTGGAAGGCAGGTGGGGCACCGAGTGGCTGGGCAATGCCATGCCGTCCACGTTGCCCCCTAAGTGGCCATTCATCATGCCCAAGCCGCCCTCCAGCGCCAGGCTGTTGGGCGCGCATGACAGGCCCCCGGAGCCCTGGAAGCCGTAGGTGTCGGGGAGGTGGTTGAAGCCCAGCCCGTTGACCATGCTGTACACGGGCTTGAGCGCCTGGCATTTCCTTCGGAAGCCGCGCGGTCGCCGGCGGAACGAGCCCTCCTCGAACATGAACTCGCTGGCCGGGTCGATGGTCCAGTAGTGGCCCTTGCCGGGCCGCCCGAGGCCCTTGGGCAGCTTGATGAAGCACTCGTTGAGCGACAGGTTGTGGCGCACAGAGTTCTTCCAGCCCTGGTAGGCGCCGCGGAAGAAGGGGAAGCGCGCCTGCAGGAACTGGTAGATCTCGCTGAGCGTCAGGCGCTTGCTGGGCGAGCTCTGGATGGCCATGACGATGAGCGCGATGTACGAGTAGGGCGGCTTCTCCGGCCGCCGCACGCCGGCGTTGGTCTTCTTGGCCTTGGTGGGGCCCGCCGCCGCGGGGTCCATGGCCTGGCCGCCCGCGCCGCCGCCGCCGCCTCCTCCCGGGCCCCCGCCGTGCGGCGGCTGCTGCTTGTCGGGCGCGGACATCGGGTGGCTGCTGCCGCCGCCGCCGCTGCCGCCGCTGCTCTGCGCCGCCGAGCCGGGAGGAGGAGGAGGAGCAGGAGGGGAGGGAGGGGAGGGGGCTGCGCGGGGCGGCTGCACCTCTGCCGTCACTGCGGCTCCCGAGCGCGCCTCCCCCGCGCGCCCGCCCTCCCCGGGCGCGCTCCCCTCCTCCTCCTCCTCCTCTTCCCCCCCGCGGGAGGCCACGCGCGTTAGGGGGCCCGGCACTGCCCCGCCCCCGGCCGCACGCCTTTGAGCCCCCGCGGCCTGCGCCGTCCGATTCTTCCCCCCCCCCCAAGCTAGCAGCCTGCGCGAGACCCCCCCACCCCAGGTCCCTCCCTGCGCGTCCCCTGGCCCCCGCCCCCCCTCCCCCAGCGGCTCAGCCCGCTCCGCCTCTACCGACCTGGACCCGGTGCACCGGTCCCCGCCCCGCAGGCCCGGATGGCCGGGCTGGACGCGCGCCCGGGACCCCGGTCTTGCCGGAACCCTGGGCTGCGGCGGTGGCGGAGGCCCGGGGTCGGGACCAGCGCGGGCAGGGCGAGCGCCTGGGTTCCCGGGTTCCCGGGCCCCCGGGGCAAGACGGCGTAAGTTCCCGGGAGGGCCCGCCTCCCCTCGCTCTCCGCCCCGGGCGGCGCGGCGCCGGCGCCCGGCGGCCCTCGGACTCGCCCAGCCGCCGCGCGGCAGCCACTGCCCGGGCCGAGCGCGGGCGGAAAACGAAACCGCAGGCCGCTCGGCGGCCGCTTTGTCTCCAGCGCTGCAAGCGGGACCCGGACGCCGGCTCCAGTTCCTGCGGTGCCGGGGAACGCACAGGTCCCGGAGCAGGGGGGACCCGTCACTCCTCCAGGGAGGCGCGCACACGAGGGCCGAGCGCTCTCGCACCGCTGCCCCAAGCCAGACCCACAAATTGCCAGCTCAGACGGGCAGACTTGCACCCAGTGCGCGTCCCACTCCCGTACCCCAGGCTCCCACCGGAGTTGCCATTGAGATCTCCCTCATGCGCGCGCGCACACACAACACACACACACACACACACACACACACACACGCCACTCTCAGCTCCGAACTCACACAGCAAAGTCTCCTCGGAGCCCCCTCCCCCCACGCTTAACTCTGAACTCCGTTTAGTTGGCCCCGCGGCCCTGAGTCCCCCTTTTACAAGCACAGGTTCTGATTTCCTGAGAGATGGCAAAGTCCCGGGCAGGAAGTTTACAAGGCTCAACGTAAACACGTTCCGGGGGATCCTTTAATAATCAGAGTAGGGAAGCCTGCGGGCGCGGGGGGGAGTTGGCCTGCTGCCCCTATGGGCTCGGCCTGCCGCCGCCGCGGGGCCTCCGACGCTGCGCGCCAGGCCGGGTTCCGGAAAGCCGGTGGCGCGGGCGGGGAGCGCGGCCGCTAGCCGCCGCGGCTGCGGGGTGGCGGCCGCGGGAACGGGGTGCGGGGCGCGGGACGGCTCACGAACCCGGCTGGACTCCGCGCGCCCGGAACCAGGTGAGTGCGGGCCTCCCGCCGCCCAGCTGCGCGCGCGGCTCCCTGCCGGCCAGGTGGGCGACGGAGGATGTTTTCCCGACTCGGCGGGAGGCACCGTGGGGCCGGGCGGCTGCGCCTCGGCGCGAGCGGCTGCGGAGGTGCGTGCGGGTCTCCTTCCAAGCGAGCCGGCTCTCAAGCTCCCTTGGATTCCTGCTCCCCCGTCTTCTCCCCACCCCCACGCCCTCAGCTGCGCTCCAAGGCGCCCTGTCGCCTGCGAGGCGCCTGGCACGTCTGTGCGAGGGGCTGGGGGCTTGCTAACGCCGGTGGCTGCGTCCTGGCAGGGCCGGGTTCGCAGGAGGCGAGAGTCGCCAGTCCGGAACTCTCTCCAGGACGGGCTTGGGAACTCTGTGGCCCAACTAGGGGGGAAAGGGCGGAGGGAACCGAGTACAGCTGTGTGGTTCTGTGTGCCTTCACTTGGTAGCCCTGGCAAGCCGGCTTCTGCGTCACACGGCCGGCCCAGCCAGCAGCCCACAACGCCGTCCGCAGGCTGGCCTGCGCCCTCTCAGGGGACTTTTGGACAGTTGAGAGGCCCCACCCTGGGGAGCACGCACCGCATGTAGCCTGCACGCTGCAGGACCGTGCCTTCGCCCACGCACAGCCACACAATCACCATAGCGGAGCCCCTCCGCCAGGGCGCACCCCTCCAGGCCAGCATTTCCACACTCCCGTTTTTTTCTTTTTATTTTCTTTCTCTCTTCCTTTTCTTTCCCCTTTCCTTTCCTTTCCTTTCCTTTCCTTTCCTTTCCTTTCCTTTCCATTCTTTTCTTTCTCTCTCTCTTTTTCCATTTTTTTCTCCCCACTGGCAACTCCAGTCCCGAGAACTCTGGCTGTACAGCAGGGAAAGAAACTTCCAGAAGGGTGCTACAGCCGTGGCCTTCAGCGAAAGGGGCGCTGAGGAAGGCGGAAGGCGTCCAAGTTCGGAGCACCCCCCCCCCAATCCAGGAAAGTGGTAGCTGCCATGCCCTGTCCTCAGGACCAGGGTGCGTGAAGCCCTTTCTGAGTTAGAGGATTCTGCCCATAGGTGACCCCCCCAGATCTGTTTCCCTCTCTTTCTGAACTCCCACAGACCACTGTCCCTCACAAACCCCCTCTGGGAGGCTCCTCAGGTTTTGTAGTGAGGACGTTTCCACGTGCCCTTCAGTCCTCAGGCCTAGATCCTAGAGCCACCCTCCCCCACCCCCATGAGCATGGAGCCAGGATAGCAGTCGCGTGGCAGGGAAGAAAAGGGGCCCAGCAGCGGGAGGCTCACCCCAACCCCTACTTTCCAGTGAGGGGGGAGGTGAAAGTGGGCACCCAAGTGGGTAGGAAGCCTGAGCGCCTCTTCCTGTAGCTTGGAGGATGGACACACACACACACACACACACACACACACACGTGCGCGTTAAACTACAGTTACAGCGCTTGCCTGTGAGTCCAGAGAAAAGTTAGCTCTCAGACTCTGAGATGTCCCTGAATTCCCCACCGTTGAAGAGCTGAAATGGAGGTTCAGAGGTAGGGTCTGTCACTCGCTCCCCTTGCTGGCTGAGTACTTCTCGAGGCCTCATAAGTCAATAAACCACCGCCAAGCGATGCTTCTATAAAGTGTCAACCGCACCACGGGTCCCATTTAGGTGGACTGGAGAGCCCATGCCAACGGCGCCCTTGGCCATTTTGTGTAACTGGGATGAGTCTGACTGCAGGAGCAGGGTAACGGGGCCCCCCCCCCCCCCCCCCGTATTTCCAGTGTAGGATTTGAACTCACAAATTTGGATGCTCGCTGCCTAGGCGGTTTTGTATTGTACCAACATTCTTCCTTTAAAAACGGCCCCAGCTGCAGCGCCCACTTCTTAAGGGTTTCGGCAGCAATGAGACAGGACCACAAGGAAAGGACCGTATCCAAGTCCCCAGGGGCGCAGCCCCACGGAGGCAGTGTCTGTAGAAGATACTTGCTCCCGGCTGAAAATTCACGAGCCTCCCTCTCCATCTCGGATCAAATCCCTGCACTTACCGCTGGCTCCGGGAATGCCCACGTTTCGGGTAGGACGCCCCCACTCCCGGGGCCCCAGGTATCTGCCTCGGCTAATTGCTTAAGTGAAGCCGCCGGCCGAGAGTGCGCCGGGCGAAACCCGAGCGCGGAACCAGATCCTGCTCCGGCCGTCGGGCCGCGGGGCGCCGCCGACCACCCACAGCGAGGCCGGCCGCCCTGCTGCGCATTAGCACGGCCCGGACCCCACGCGAGACTGCGCATCCTGAGCATCTTCCCGAGGGCGTGCGGGGGATGCGGGCCGAAATGCAGGGGTGGAGAGTGGAGGGGGACGTGGGGTGGACAATCCAGCAGTGTCGCCGGTGTGATGAGGCAAAGTGCGCGCGTGGGGAGGGCCGCAAGGACTTCCCTGGAGACTGGAGAGCGGGAGGTGGATGAAGAGGGATGAAAGGTGAACAGACAAATACCGTGCATTCAGCCCTGCCCACCGCCGAAGGACCTGGGGCTGCTTGGTGGCTTCGCATAAAATCAGTATTTGAAGGTTCTAACTGGGCAGGGCTTCCCTTTTAATCTTTCCACCGGCTTAGCTGGTAGCGTGTGTGTACAAAAGCACTCAGTTCCGTCATGGGCACTGGTAAAACAGAGCAGCAATGGGCTGTAATTGCAACACTCAGATTGTGGAGGGAGGGAGATCAGAAGTTCAAGGTCATCCTTGAGCGTAGCAAGTTCAAGAGCAGCCTGGGATATTGGAGACTCTGTCCCCCAAAGGAATAACAGCTCGGGACAACACATCCTGTTGTGATGGAGAATGCTGGAGTGTGAGGCGAGCCTGCAGGGTGTTACTGCTTGACGCTCAGTGGAGAAATGGAGAAATGGCGGAGGGTGACAGTGTGCCCAGGAGGCAGGGCACTGTTAACTCCGCAGGCAGCGGAGAAACGGGCTTTGGGATGTGCTGTGTGGTTTCTGTCAGGCGTGTACTCTGCGGTGGTGTCCTTGGAACAGGCACGAGGCAGCCGATGGTGTGGGGGTGCACCTCGCTGGAAGGAGAGGGTTCCGCTGGTTGTTGTCCCCAGCCAAGCACCAGAGGACTTGCTGTCCTGGAAGGAAGGTAGTGAGGGGTACAGAAGGCTTGCCAAGTGTCATCGCCAGCTTCTAGAACCTATATCTCCCCTATGCACAGCTTAATAATTTAGTTAAAAAAAAAAAAAGGCCGTGGTTGTAGCAGTTTGGCAAAACAACAACAAAAAAATCAAACCAACCAAATTAAAAAAAAAAAAAATCGCTTGCCTAGCATGCCCAAAATCCTGGATTAGATACCTGGAACCAGATAAATTAGGCATGGTATAAATCAGCCAGTTCCATCACTTGGGAGGTAGAGATGGGAGGATCAGAAGTTCAAGGTCATCCTGAGCCACACAATGAGTGTGAGGGCAGGCTTGGCTACAGCAGACTCTGTCTAAACAAACAAACAAATAAACAAATAAATAAATAAGGCCAAGCACTCCGTGCTGAAGCCTGAGCTTGAGTCTTCCCCTGGCCCTTCTATCCCAAAACATCATTTTCCATGACATCCTTCAGTGAAATATTTGATGGCATTGCAGCCTGGGAATGTACAGCTCTGCCTTGAGAGATGGTCAGTCAGGAGCCTTCCCAGAAGATCAGATACAGATCCTTTCCCTGTGTCCCGAAGGAGACCAGATCCTGGGACACTCAGCCTCTTGAAGGCTAGGTTCTAATGCCTGCTTCCCTGGCAACTCTTTTTTTTTTTTTTCCTAAAGAGGCACCCCAGCTATTTCCAAACGTTTTTTTTTATCTTAGCTGTACTTAGAAAGACGGAGAGAATGTTGCTTTGTGTGTGAGTGTGTGTGTGAGAGAGACAGAGACAGAGACACAGAGAGAGACTGAGGCCACCAGAGTGGGCTTCTGAGGAAGGATCTGAGCAGAGGGACACTGATCACAGAAAGGTGAGGGTGCAGAGGAGTTTGGAGGTTCCTAGTGAAAGTAGGACTGAGAAGGACAGCGGGAAAGGAAGAGAAATGAGCTCTCAAAAAAAAAAACAAAAAACAAACAAACAAAAAAAAAAACCAAAACAAAACAAAAAAAAAAAAAAAAACCAAAAACCACGAGCCTACAGCAAAACGTCAAGGGCCAGATATTTTTATTTTTATGTTTTTCAGATTTAAGAGAGATGCAGTAAGACAGAGGAGAGCAGGCCTGTGTGTGCACACAGCCTGCAGGAACACCTGGAGGGGAGAGGGCTCAGCCAGAGAGGCCACAGCCCTTAGCTAGAACAGTGGGGTGGGGGTGGGGGAGGCTCAGATTTGTTTCTTAAAAACAAAAACAAAACCCCCAGCAGTTTGCAGCTGGTAACTGGCTGGTGCACAGGTCTTGCTCCCAAGGTGTCTGTGCAGTATAGCCTTAGCACACTCAAGGGCACACTCACCGCACCCGTTAGAGGGCAATGAAAATGGAGAAAACTGCCTTTGCAGAGAGAAGCAAACCTCACTCAGCCTAGCAGGCCCTCAGGAGAGGAGAGAGATTATCTGTCAGCTCCCAGAAGAAGTCCAGGCTTAGCTGAGAAAGTAGGGGCGAGCCCTTTGCCAGCTGCAGTGCGGATCTTTTTCTTTTCTTTTCCCTCTCCCTTTCTTCCCTTCTTTCTTTGTCCCAGCCAGGTTAAAAAGATTTATCTTTGGGCGTGTGGTCAGACTTGCTTTGTGCATTCAGGTAAAAGAACAACGAGCTAGTAGCCAGAGGGAGGATGGCAGTTTCAAAGGGACTCAGGGAAGAAATGAGTTTGAAAACGGGATGGAGTGGCAGTTCCGGGATTGCAGGTGCAATCCCAGAAGACTGAGGCAGGAGGATATCCAGGAGTTTGCAGAAGAAAAGAAAACTGGAGTGCTTGCTCCAGTCAAGGTAGGGGCTGGGGAGGTTCTCCCTGAGGTGACTAGAGTAAAATCAGGGAGTAAGGCATCCTCACAGAGAGGCTTGAAACCCATTCTGAAGATTTTGTGTGTCTGCTGCGCACACTCGTGTGTACGTGTGTGTGCCTGCCTGTGTGTGTGTGTGAGAGAGAGAGAGAGAGAGAGAGAGAGGCAGGGTTTCATGCTCCTATGCCTGTCCCTACATGCATCGGTGTGTGACTATGCATGTATGCACGTGTGTTGGTGAGAAACTTTGCTGAGTACCCACTGTTGGCACCCAGAGAAGGCCCCAGAGGGAAAACTTACAGGACTGTCCAGGCACCTGCGCTTCAGTTTCCTGGTGCCTCAGTTTCCTCATCTTGCCAACCTTGTGATGTCAGTGCTCATCCATGAGCTGACTGACTGATAAGCAGAAAAACATCAGCCCACAGTGTTCTAGGAGCCTGGCAGGGTCAGGGAGGAAAGACACTGTAAACTCAAACCATGTCAAATTGTTAAACGAACAAACAAACATAACCACTTGGGCCCTGTAGTAACGATTTATGGTTAAGATTTGGTTCCACTGCTCTGTGGCCCAGAGCCAGTGGCCTTGCGTCTCTGTGCAAACAGGAATAAAGATACAGTCTCGCTTCTGTGTGGTTGGGAGGATCAGATGCGCTGGTAATTGTTGGGTGGGGTTTTTCTTCCCAAGGTGCAGAGATCCCTGGAGCCTTGCTGTTCACAGGGCCCGAAGGGTGAGACCTAACAGCCCCTCAAAGTCTGTGGAGCCCCAGCCTGGGCACCAGAGCTAATAGGAAAGAGGATCAGAGGTGGAGCAGAAGGACAGGGATAAGCGCCCCTGCCTGGTTTCCAGAAGGGTCTGGGAACAGCACAGGGCAGTTCCCACACCGGAAAGCTGACACAGCTCAGAGGTGCCCTTCTACAGAGCTAGTCCTGGGCTCCAGTCTGTTGTCATCAGAGCCCCTGGGGGAGCTCGTGGGTGTTCTCTCGGAGCGGGTTCCCTCCCAGTTGAGGGAGCTGCTGCTGCTGCTGCGATTTCCAGGCAGCTTGCTAGCAGAATCACCCTGGCTTCCCTCTAGGGCAGCCCGGAGACTGCAGAAGTGCAGCCTGGAGGAATTTCTGAGCACCTGCTTGCATTAGCGGGACAGCAGAGCTCACCCAAAGCTCCCTAGGAGCGCTTTGAAGGGGCTTCTCTTCTGGAGGGACCGGCAGATGCCACCAATGCTGCCAGTGGCAGCTGTGAGGAGGGGGAGACAGTGTCCCCAAACTCCCCTTGGGTATATTGCAGGTTTGGTCCTAGGAAGTAGCTTTCCACTACATTTCCCCTCTCTTTTTCTTCCTTCCTTCTTCCTTTCTCTCTCTCTCTCTCTTTCCGTGGTTGCTTGTTTTTTATTTTTGAGTCAGGGTTTCTCTGTGTAGCTTTGGCTGTCTCTGAACTCTTTCTGTAGACCAAGGCTGGTCTCAAACCCATTGGATCAGCCTGCCCCCTCCTCGGGGATGCTGGGATTAAAAGCGTGTACTCCCCCAGACATCCCACCCCGCTTCTTAACAAAAGCACATCTTCAGCCCCCCAGACCATCCAGGCCCATGTGCACTGCCCACTGGTTTCCCCTTCTCCTCCTCGCTTGGCAAGAGAGCAGAAGTAGCAGGCTGGGGGAGCAACAGTTTCCTGGTACCACACTCTCCTGCCCCATTTCTGAGAAGTGCCAGGGAGGGGGTAGGGTGGGGCCGGCTGACCACCTCTGGACAGCAGCGGGGGTCCTCTTTGCTCAGTTGGTGACTCATCTTCTGACCTCCCTTTCTGGGGAGTTAAGGGAGAATTGTTACTGAGACTTCTGTCAAGGTGCGGACTTGGAAGAGGAGGACTTTTTTGAGCAAAGGTGCCTCTGAAGGAAACTAGGCTTAGCTTTTTGGAGGTCAGGGCTCCCAGCTCCCTTTCATAAACGGACCTGGGAGAGGCTTGCTGCTTAGAGTTCTCCACTTAGGGCCTTTGCAGAAAACCACTAGTACCCAGAGAGACCCTTAGTCCCTTGCGATTTAAGATTCAACCCGTCCATCCCTCCTCTCTGCACGCCTGTTTCTGTCTCTGCCTGTCACTTACTCTTTTCTGGGAACTCTCTTTCCCCTCCTCCTCTCCTCTCCCTCCTTAGAGCGATTATTTTCTGCTACCCACTTCACTTTCACAGTCTTACCAGCCAGCAGGATTTGCCAACCCACTCCCCAGCGTAGCCAGCCACTTCGTGCCCTGCAAATTGACCAAAAAAAAAAAAAAAAAAAAAAAAAAAAAGGCAAACCCACCACAGACTGGTCAAGCTTTCTCATCCTTTTATTTTTATTTTTAAATTTATTTTCTCAACGCTCAGAAGTGCCACCAGCATTCTGAAGTTTGGTCGCTTGCAGCCTCTGGTGCCTGTTCGTTTTGAAAGGAATTTCCCGGCTTTACTCCTGCTTGCTTCTCTGCCTCAGCAGCAGGGAGCTCCCTCACCCCGGGGTTCTTAGGAGTTCTCAATTAATTGCCTGCAAAAATTCTGTCCCTGGCATGGGAGGATGTTCACAATTAGCTGGGGTTTTTTTTTTGTTTTTGTTTTTTTTTTTTTTTTTTTGAAAATACAAACCCAAACATATTTCAAATACTTCCTTACATCCCTAGGTCAGCTCCATTTTTCATCTTCCCTCTCGCCTTCCTCCTCTCTGTGAAGAACTGAAGACAGTCTTTCAGCGCTGCCCTCTTAGGGGGTCATTATTTCCCCTGCAAATTGGGCTGAGATCTATTTAATTCACCGTGAAAACCAACCTAATTAGGACTCGAATTCGCCCTTTCGTGGGCTTGAAGGAGCGTCCTCTCCTCCCTCCCTCCCTCCCTGCCGAGCGGGGTTTTCGGCCGCTTTCGAAGTCCCTTCCTACCGAGGTGAGCTAGCTCCAGGCTGCCCTCGGCTGCCTCCTACCTGCTCCTAAATTTCCTCTCCTTGATAAGCAGCGGAGCAGCGGAGACCCACTCAATTCTGTGAGTCTGTCTGGAATATTTTTCCCCCATCACAGTCTCTCAGGAAAAAAAAAAAAAAACCAAAAACATCCCTGGCTGGCTTTCGGCCGGCCGAGGCGGCGGCGCACCGTTGATCTGGATGATGGAGGAGGCAAAGAAAGTGCCGTTAATAGCTGCCCGAGCCTCTCGGGGTTCTGGCCCGGTGGCCCCGGCCGCAGCGGGATCCGAGTCCCCTGGGGCGAGGCAGCGGGAGGGTCCCCGGCTGTCCCGGCTGGTTCCCGATCCTCGGAGCAATTCTTTTTACTGCGGTTGGGCTAATGACGGGTCCTGATTTTGTGAACTCGGTGTTTATTTTCCCTCCACCAGCCGGGGGAGGAGTGCAAGCTGGGGAAGGACCCTGGGCCCCAAATCCCACCGCTCGGCTGGGAAAGCGGCTGAGCGCTCTCCTAAGGCACCCCTCTCCAGCTAGCCATTTGCCTTGTCCGGCTCTGCTCGAGCTTCGGCCTTTCTTCGAACCTCCTACCCCTGCAGGAGGTGGGGAGCCGAAGCCGAGGGGGACGGACGCGCCAGCCACTCTCTGGGGGACCCAGTTCATCGCCTTTTGCCTCGGACATTACTTTTAGCCTGAGTACCTAACCCTGGAGAGAGGCCACCTCCACCCTGGGGCCAGGAGGGGAGAAGCGAGCCAGGGACGAGAGTGCCGAAGTCGGAAGCCCAGATGGCCAGTGAGGTGAGGAGACTGGAAATTGGGTGTGCTTGCATCTGATTTTTGCCCATGAAACACCATTTTAAGCTTTTGTCTTAAAATGGGAGACAGTGGTTCCGGGGATGAAAATATTTCTTAGAGGTCAGTCTGAGAAGGGGTGGTGTCACATCGAGGCCGAGCCTGCGCCGTAGCAAGGCCGTCTTTAACTCCACCTGCCCGTAGACCTGCCCTGGAGGCTGGTGGGGCCCGGTTGATTTTTCAGTATTTTCAATTTTCAGTACCAGTGATTACAGGGCCCCAGACAGCCCCCAAATGACGACAGTGCTCAGTTACCTAGGATTGCAGAGTCACCTTTCACACCAGCATGCATTTAATCTGACTCCACCAAAAGGACCGATCGCCGATGCTTAGTCCCTGGCCTGGCCTTATTCCCAACCCCTTGGCCCTCGGCCTCCAGCTGAAGGAAAGCTTGGCCGGCTCCATCTCAATTAGCTTAAGGCGGTGGTGGCGGGCACCAGGGCCTATGCGGCAGGGCAGGGAGCGTCCTGGCGGGCAGGTAGAGAGGAGCTGGCTAGCTCGGGAGGGGGGCCGTTATCAGCTAGTGGCTTAACCAGGAATTTGAGCTGACTACTCCACACAGCCACCAGGACTCCAGTTGATGGTGGGGGTTGTGGCCCGAGAGGCTGGAGCCCCAGGCTTCAAAGCTGCCTGTGGTGCCATGGCCTGGCGGGGCAAGAGGGGAGGGGACAGGACAGACCCAGTGTCCTGAGCACCGCTGCCTGGACAGGAGCCGGTGGGTTGGTGGGCGCTGGACCATCCTCCTGGCGAAGTAGGTGGCCCTGTATATTTTTGCTCAAGTGGTGTTTACGTTAATGGAAAAAGGATGGGGTTACAAACAGCCTGGGATTGGAGTTAGGGGCCGCTGGGGGCTCTACTCTGAAAGGGCTTTGCCTCGGGAGACTGAGTAGGAGAACCCATGCCAGCATGGGGTGCTGCTTCAGGAACCCCCAGTCAATTTATGCACCCCTCCAGCCCGCCCTGGGCTCTCCCAACTGAGAAAGCTTGCTGAGGCAGCAATGCAATTGGTTTGGCAGAGGAGAAAGGGCTCCTTACAGGCCCAAAAGGCTCTTTCCAAAAGGAGGGAAGATAGCCCTTCCCCCGCTCGGCTTTTTCTTTCATTCAACAGGGGTTTGACTCCTCTTCCTCACCCAGTTGCCTCCCTCCCTCAGAGCCCTTGGTTTTTCCAGACACAAACCCAGGCCCCCCATCCTAAGACAGTGATCTTTTCCCTCCTTTTCTCCCAACAATGGCGCTCCTTCCATCTCCCCTGCCTGTGGGAAAGCAGAGTGGTGGTTGGAGCAGGCTTCCACCCCCTCCTTTTCTTCTGCAAAGGAGAACTTGGGATAAAGAAATAAAAAAAAAAACAGGAGCTACAGGGTTCCTCAGGGAGGTGGGTGGTGGCCCAGAGAGGTGGGAAAGGGATGGCTGTGTGAACCAGGACAGAAGGCTTGACCGACTTTGGAGGTGTTCCCAACCCCTTTCCAGACAGCAGCTTGACCACAGCCCAAAGCCAGGCCCATTCGGGGACCGGTCGGCCAGCCACTCCGCTCGGGAGCTTTGTCTAATCTTTTCCTGGAAGACTGGGCGCTGAGGGTTATCGGACACACTTCCTTCCCATGCTCTGCCGGCGGGTGCCTGCTGGGAGGAGGTGCCCGGTTTGCTCCCCACCTAGACAGCTGGACCTCAGGCCAATTTGGGGTACCACAATACCCTCCTCCTTTGGGGCCTGTGCTTCTTCCCAACTGTAAAACACCCCTACGTAAACTCTGGCAACTTAGCATGAGGGAGAAGAGCCGGGCCCAGCTCAGGAGACAACCTCCCAAAGGAGGGGAGAGGGATCCCCGCCCATAAGAAGTCCTGCCATGAACTTGTCCTTGGATGGAGTGTTCAAGGGGGAGAGGTTTGGGTTTAAGAATATATTTATGTGTTATTTACTTTTGAGACAGGGTCTTATTCTGCAGCCTAACTGGGCCCTGAGCACTGCCCTTAAACTCACTAGGATTCTCCTGCCTTCCCTTCTGGAATTATGGGCCTGAACAAACTACCACTCCAGGGTTAGGCATCAGCATGCTCCGCACACTCATAGGAAACACTTGGCCCTGCTCTGCTCAGCCACCTCAGGGCTGAGTGCTGAGCTCCAGGAGACTGGCTGGCCCCTCAGTATCCCCACTTTCTGTAACAGAGCCAGTGACACCGGAGCCGGAGCCGGTGACACCATTGGGCTTTTCTTTTTTTTTTTTTTTATTTTATTTTATTTTTCTTTTTAATTACATTTTGTTAACTCTGTGTCCCAGCTGTATCCCGCTCCCTCATTCCCTCCCCAACCCCACACTCCCTCCCTGGTCTCCTCCCTGCCCCTTTCCAAGTCCCCTGATAGGGGAGGACCTCCTCCCCTTTCATCTGGGGAGGAGCAGTCTGTTAGGCCACAGAGGAGGACTTTGCAGCCAGCCCTGAAGATACCTGGGCTTTTCTTTTGTTTGTGTTTTGTTTTGCTTTTCGAGGCGAGGTTTCTCTTAGTAGCCCCTGGCTGTCCCTCAAACTCAGAAGCTGCATGCCACCACGCCAGGCTTGCCAGGCTTGCCAGGCTTTTTCTTAATTAGCCACCAAAAGGTCTTGGGTGGCAAGTTAGGTGTGTGATTGTAGTGGGGGAACAGTAGAGCCTTGACACACACCCCCAGATGCTTAAGGTCCCTAACCCACCAAAACAGAACTGGTGGGTGTAAGTCACAGTTATTGGCAACAGGCTGTCTTTCAAGGGCATTCTTCAAACCCAGTGCACTCACTGACACCCACTTGAGAGGCCCTGGAGCACTGACACTGAGCAGCCTAGGGAAGAATCCAAGCTGCAGAGGTGCAGAATGAGAAGGGGAAGGGGCAGCCCCTCTGTCCCTGTGGGCCTTGAGTCCCCTTGGGCCAGCAGGTTACGGCTCCACCCCCACTTTCCTGCCCGGTTGCCATCCTAACTCAGGCCACGATCTAGGCAGTAGCAGGTGGATTCTGTTCCCTGTGCCCCACGGTGTTGGTGTATAGCCTGTCCGGCAAGTTGGCCTGTCCTTTTTCTTTGCTCCTGGAGTTCAGTGGCATTTTTTTTTCCCACCGGGGAGCTTTGGAGAGACTAGGGTCAGACATAAAGAGGGTCTAAGAGAAGGAGCCCCTTAGGACTCATGCGGCCCACAGGTTTGGGCACCCCAGGGTGGGTCTTGGCTGAGGATCACTGGCCTCAGGCACAGCTTTCTCTGTCAGTCCACTTTCTCCGGGGCCAGGGACGCCAGATGCTGAATCCTGAGTGCTCTGGCAGGGTCCCTTGTGTGCACCCCAGCCATTTCTCCCATCCTGCAATTAAACCCAAGGTCAAATATCTCCTTAACGACGCCATCAGGTCAGAGCCTCATTATGGCGTATATTTAGCCATAAAATACGGGTTGTAGGGAGCAGGGGATGGAAATGACTGCATTCTGGGAATGAATCCTTTTAGCAGAAACCAGGGCTGTTATTTACCGTGAGAGCTAAGTACAGGCTGGGCTTTCCAGGCGGCCCAGGCAGGAGCACCCGGCTTCCAGGCCCTCTCTGGCATTGCCTCTGCCCACCACAGGCCTGGCATCTACCTCTGAGTTGCTGCACCGCTGCGGATTGGGAGCTGGTGTTCTGACAGATGCTCACCAGGCTTGCAGCTGGGAGGCCCCAGGAGAACTGCACCCAGGTGCTCCAGCAGTAATGTGGGATCTGCAGACTGCTGGGCTGTTAGGTGTGTCATCCACTTCTCCGTGCTGCAGTGGCCTCCTGTCTGAATTGAGGGAGAAGTCCCATTTCTTCCCAGGACCCCCGAGGGGGGAGTTAAGTCAGAGAGCTCAGTGAAGGCTGCAGCTAGGGAGGGAGCAGGGAAGTCATTCTGGGGGTGTGTTGGGGGCGGGGTAGCTCAGTGGGAGAGCCTGCATCTGTGGGTGAGTCTACACAGAAGCTGGGTTGGCTCCTATCACAAAGGAGAGGAAAGGTGAGGGGTAAGAGGAAGAGGGGGAAAGAGTAGAGGGTAACTCTGGGATGTTAGGAGGAATGAATGAAAGAATGAGCAGAACCAGCAGCGAGAGGCAAAGGAGAACTGGGTTTAGGGGAGAGGGCTCGACTTTGGCGCTCAGGCCAGGCCTCAGTTTATCATCTGTCAGCTCTAGCCTGGGCAGAGCACAAAAGATGCTTCAAGTCACCTTCTTTCCAGCCTCACCCCACCATCCCCTTCCTCACCATCCGGGGGACAGGTGGCCCAGGTGGAACCAGAGCCTTTCAAACACACTGAAGGCTCTCAGCCTCACTCTGAGGGACTGGAGTTGTGTGGGCAGGGTCATCCCAAATCCTGTCTCTCAGGAAGTGGCGTGGGTGACCCACAAGCTACAAATATTTGGACATATCAGAGGAGAGGAGGGAGTCCCAGTCTAAATGTTTGCCCAAGGTCTCTGGAGGGCAGACTAGTCACAAGGCTGACTCCCCCCCCCTCCCCCGGCACACACCACACATCACAGCTGTGATCTCTAGGAGCGTGGGCTAGGTCCCCTGCCCAGCTGGCCAGAGGTCAACCTTCAGCTTCCAGGTCAGGCAAGAGCCCAGACCTTCAACCCGTATTCTGTGATTTTTGTCTGGGGATCCTGAGCTTCTCACCCAGGGGTGTGAGCTGTGTTGGCTAGAGGGCAGTTCTTCTGGGCCCTGCTTGCTGGGGCACGCACATGCATACAATACACACGTACCACATACACACATGGACACAGCACACACGCACATAGCCTCTTGGCCTCCAAAATGCTCATGCACGCCCTTCCGCAGCATGCATTCAAAACCGGAGATGCGGCTGAGCCTGACTCTCAGTCTTGGTGAGGGGAGGCAGTTCTTTTTGCCGCCTTGTCGATTCCTGTCTCTCTGTCTCTCTCTCATCTGTTTTCAGGGTGGGTCACGGGCAGCTCTGAGGTGGCAATACCAGACCACTCTGGGAAGTAAGTGCTAGGTTCCCCATAGCCTTTTGAGGCAGGTGTCCTGATTCTCTTTCTCAGATGTCACAACTGAGGATCCAAAGAGGTTAGAAGGCATGCATCTTTCAGCTTGGAGAGAAGGTCCTGTGGCCTCAGACCCACAGAGATCAGCCTGCATCTGCCTCCCAATTGCTGGGCTTAGAGGTGTGTGCTGCTATGCCCAGCTAGTTCTCTCTCTCCACTGTGTGGGTTCCAGGGATCAAACTCAGGTCACCAGGTTTCGTATCAATCACATTTAACTGCTGAGCCATCTCTCTGGCCTCCATGCCCTTTTAAGAGAAAGGCTCCTGGTGACTGAGGTAGACATTGGAAGGGTCACTTCAGTGAGGAAGACCTAGGATGGCTGAGGACACTGGGTGCTGGAATGAGGCAGAATAGTCCCAGAGCCCCTAAAGGGTCAGCTGTGCCCTCACCTTCCAAACTCTGGCCTCCAGAGCAGAGGGAAACTAGACTCTGTTGTCTAAGCCCCTCAGTCAGAGAGAAATGGAGAAGCTGGTCCCAGGAAGCTGGCTACAATGAAGAATCTAATTTCCACATCTTTTGTTAAGTAAAAGATCCGGTATTGTAAGTCATAGGTGACAGATGAAGTTCATGGGCTTCTGTTACCGTACAATTATTACGTCAAATGTGATGGTAAAGATAAAACCCAAGGCGGCAAGCGACCACTTGTTTTTAATTATTTTACTCCTTTAAATAACAAATGTGGCTATAACAAACAAGAGAAGTTACATTTCTTCAAACCAACAGAAAGGATTCAACCCACCTCAGTGATGAACTTCCGAGCACGTGAGGCAGAGCCTCGAGGGAGGGGGGCCGGGTCTGTGGAGCCTTTCCGAGAAATGAGCCCTCTGGAGTGTGCCACAGCCGCCATGTTGCTCCTGCCCTGGCCGAGAGGGCTAGCCCAGCCAGTTCGTGCAAATTTTGCCTCCCTCTTCTCCTGAGTTTGGGAACAAAGTCCCCTCCTGCGATATGCTTTAGTGCATTTGATGTTGGTATGATAAAACACTGGAGGCTTATCACTTTACAAAGAGAAGAGGTTGACCGCAGTTTGTGCGTGCCTACTTTGCTTTCTATTTTTGTGAAAAAAACTATGATCGAAAGCAGTTCAGGAGGAAAAGTTCAAAGCCTGTCATCGAGGGAATCAGGGCAGGAACCTGAAGGCAGGAACGGACACAGAGACGGTGGAGGAATGCTGCTCACTGGCTTTCCTTAGCTTGCTCAGCCTGCTGTCTTAGGTAACTCAGGATCACTAGCCCGGGGTGGCATCCCCCATAGGGAGCTGAGCCCTCCCACATCAATCAAGGCTTTTCCACACAGACTTGTCTATCGACAGGTGGGATAGAGGCGGTTCCTCAGCCGAGGCTCCCCCTCCCAATAGGACACCAGCCTGTATTAAGTTGACAGCACAAAACAAAATCCTAGCCAGCACGTGTTGTGGTGTGGCTAAAGCCCTGGCTGTGCCGTGGTGTGACTAATGGCATCACAGTAGCAATGGGTGGGAGGGAGGAGGTGGCAAGGTTAGATGGCAGTTAGAAGGCTGAGTGGGGCCGTCTCACTTGGTTGTGACGTACTTCCTGCGCATCTCCTCTGAAAGCCGTGCTCCCAGTGACCCAACCACTCTTCCCTAGGTCATGCCTATTAAAGATCCTACCATATCCCAGCTCTGCCACGTTGAGGATCAAGCCTCCAACATGTGGCCTGAAGTATCCACTCTTGGGCCTCAGCCTTCCTGTCTACCTGAGGGCAAGGGCAAGGATAGAAAAGGAATGAAGAAGCATTTAGAGCACACACAGGCCAGGCCCAGGCTTCTGGGGGTCTTGAGACCTGCTCGCAGGGCACATCCCTAACTCTCACACTGACGCCCAGCAGCTTCTCTGTCCAGCATACCAGACATCGCACATAGAGGAAAATGACAGGGCAGACCAACAGGCAAACAGAGTCGAGTGACCCGAACCAGACCAGGTATCACGATGGCATCACATGAGGGGCCAACGTGAGAGAACAGAAGATGATGCTGACTGACCCTTTCTGCCTAGGCCTTCCTGGATCTGCAGAGGTGTGGAACCAGTGTTTACATGCCTGGGGTGCTGCTCCCTAACAGGAGGATGCCTTGGATCCCTTCACTTCACACAGAGAGACCCACTTCTCACCTGTCCAGACCCCAGGAAGCCCAGGAGCAAAAATGTAGGCGTGCCTGTGTCCCCGGGAAGGCTTAGTACCTGGTTCTGTAGATGGTGGAGAGAGGGATGGAGGTGGGGGTTGGGAGACGCAGGAGGGACACCGGTCAAGTCAAGTGTCAGTGAGAGGTGATACCTGTTGGATAGCCACAGCTCTGGCACAGGCACTGGCGCACTATCTTGGGGTGCTTTCCCCCAGCCATGGAAACCCTACTTGCATTTAATGTCTGGTTGGCTTCTGTACTTAAAAGCTAGAATGCTGGAGTCTCATCACATCCACCAAATACCTTGGAAGCAATGAGAACTTGATTGCAGCCGGGTCACAGGGACGCATGGACCTGTCGTGGTTGCTGTCCATCTGCCCTGTAGGCCCAGTCTTTGGACACTGTGTCAGCCACCAGGCCTGGTCCCGGGGTTCTCAGCCAGTGTACTTAGATGTGTGTTTATTAGAGTTTGTGTTGACATTCTCCAGGACCAAGTTTGGCATGGTGAGTCCTAACCTCCGCCACTGGTCTTTGCACCCTCCTGGTGGAGCTGAGTCCTGCATGTGGCATGATAGTGGGCCCATCACACATGTGTAGAGAATGAAGACAGCCACAGTGACATGCTGAGCATTTATTATGCATCAACAGCCTTCAGCCGCTGTAAGTATTAACTCCCTTCTGTATGCCCAGGGGCTGTTAGGCACAGGGCTTAGGTGTAAGAAACTGAGGTTCACAGGCATGGGAGCTTGCTCAGAGTCACCATGGCCATTTTCTGTGCCATCTTGGGGTGTCACTGCTCTGTGTCCCGCTGTGCTGGTGGCCCAGGAAGGGTCCACCCACCTTCAAGGACAACCAGGAAAGCAGATCTTCTTACTCAGAGGAGAGTTTGGTCCCAGGCTCCCCTCCCTGGAACATTCTGAGAAGTCAGTCCTGTTGCATACTCCAGAGAAGCATGGAAAGAATTTCCTAAATGCTGGTTTTGTTTATTTCAATCAGCTGTAGGTTGGCTTTGGGCTTACCCTGAGACAGCCTAAAACCCCAAACTTTCTTCCTGTCGGATCCAACACAAATCATCACTGTTGGGTCTTGGGGGTTCATGCCAGAGTTTTGGGTACCACAGGCCAGTGGCATCTGCAGAGTGGGGATGCTGAGCTAAGTGAGGTAGGAGCTGTAGAGAAATGGACCTCATGCAGCCCCACAGCAAGGGCACAGCCTGTCCCCAGGCACACCTGCCGGTGGTAACCTGGATGGGTTTCTGTGATTGACGCCTCAGAGCTGAGAAGAAATCTCCTTCCCCCAGAGAGTGTCCAGTGTGTAATCAGCCTTCCCAACACGCAAAGCTTTGCCTTCAGGTCACAGGAAGAAAAGCGCTGCTTGGCCTGCTGGCTGGGTTTTCTTTCCGGTACCTTGTTTCCAGTGGTCTGCCAGGGTGTGGCCACGGCCCTGCTGAGTTTTGCAGCATCCCAGGGAAGACCACACTGAATTCCTGTGCTCTGCTCTGCCAGCCTTCTCCAGGCACAGGCCTGGTCTCCTTGCGGACAGAGTCTGAGCTGCAGATCAGTCTGGGAAACGTGAGTCTCCGGCAGAACTCAGCGCTGGGGAAACCGCTGCGAAATTGCTCCCTTCCTTCTCTGGAAGCTGGTGGACAAGAGAGCATTGTGCAGGGTCAGGGCCCTCCTGTCACAAAGGGGCCTTTCAGAGAAGCTGATGGAGCGGGCGGGACCCCGGCAGCCTCGGCTCCTGGGGACATGCCCTATCTTCCATGTGCACATGCCTGTGGATGTGTGTGTGTGCATGTGTATGTACACAAGTATGTAGGTTCATAATTACGTGTGCATATGTGTGAATTGTGCATGTGTATATACATATATACATGTATATGTATATACATATGTGTGCATACTTGTATGCTGGGGACAGATAGCTGTGTGTCTGTGCATTCCCTGTAAGCAGGGTAGAACAGAGCACCGGCAGATTTCTCTCTTAGGACGTGGTTTCCCCATAGGAGAAGGACCAGGCACGTTGGGATGGGTAGACGGTGTGACTGGCTCCCTAAAAGGCACAAGCGAGGCTGCCAAGCTCTGAGCTCCCAGCCAGGTGTGGGGGCAGATGAGGTGGGGGCAGGATTGTGCTCCCCTGGCCTTGTGGACTCTGGATCAGTCAGCCATGGGAGAAGTTCCCCATTCAAATACTCCGCCACCCCGGAAAGAGCCCGACACACGCACCTGAGGGAGGGAGGGCACCTGGGATGAGAGGAGGCTTGGATTTTCCTGAGGGCGGGTGTGCCTGTAGCGCTCTAGGGAAGCTGTGCAGCGTAATTGCTTTCTGCAGAGCATGTCCCGCTGTGTAATTAAGCTGCGAGCCGGCGGCTGCCAGCACAGAAATGATGCCGTGTGCACTTGGTGATCACTCTGTCTCTTTCCTTGAACAAAATGCTGCTTCCGTTTCCCACACAAAATGGTTCCCAGACCAGGAGAAAGGACAGCCTTCCCTGCGGCCTTGGCAAGACGGTGGCTTCTGGGAAGCAAAGATGGAGGGTGCGAGAGAGGGATGCCCTCGAAGTGCAGTGGCTGAGCTTCTGTGCTTCAGCACTGAGGAAAAGTGCACTGGCCACGCCAACATTTCACAGCGAACATCCTTGCTGTCCGGCCCAATCTGGCCCTACGAAGACGAACAGAAATTACTCCGAATATCCAAACCACTCAAGCAGTGGGGTGGAGGCACAGGCTGCCTTGGGACTGGGCCAGAGTGAAGTTGCTTCATGGTCTACCCATGAGGCCACACAGGAGACATAGGGCCCATTCCAGGAGGGACTGGGAAGGACATGAAGGGAGTGTGGGCTGCATTCTGCTCCTTCACCAGACTGGAAAGAGTTGACACAAATTTCAGAGCTACCCAAAGCGTTTTTGGGAAGTACTTGGTTTTTTGTTTTGTTTTGTTTTTTTAATTACTTTTTTTTTTTTTTAAGTACTTTAATAAAATTGTTCCATTATGGCTGTGTGCTTTAGCAAGTTACTGGAATTCTCTGAGCTGCTTTTTTTGGGGGAAATAATGACAGAATGACACCTGCCACCTTTGGGCGGCCCATGTGGGTAGAGTGGGGCTTTCTGGGGACTGGCATGTGGGGCCAGCCAGTACAGCAGGTGCTGCCTTTGTCATCTGGAACAGTTTATTTTATCCAAGCTTGACAGCTCTCCCTGCTACAGCTGTGTGGCTGTGGGAGAGAGTTCCTTTCCCTCTCCAGCTCCTGTTGTCTCCTTTGCTTGATGAGAAGGATGGAAAGAGGGTATGTCGCAGGGGTGTCTGCTAAGAGTCCACTGTATGTCAGCTGCAGCCGTCACCCAGTAGGTCTGGGTGTTAGGGCCCAGGCTTGCCCAAGGCCCAAGAGCCCGGGAAGGATGGAGGCTGTGTTCAACCTCAGTGTACTCAGAGCCATTGAGATACTCTGTCTCTTACTACTTTAGACAAGTGAGTGTGTGCGTGTGTGTGTGTGTGTGTGTTTAGTTTCTACATTTTATCTCTCATTGACTTTATTAACATAAAACTGCTCCCATGTTTTACAGACCAGTTTTTTATTTTTTTGGGTTTTTCAAGACTGGGTTTCTCAGTATAGCCCTGGCTGTCCTGGAACTCACTCTGTAGACCAGGCTGCCCTCAAACTCACAGAGATCTGCCTGCCTCTGTCTCCCAAGTGCTGGGCTTAAATGCATGTATCATCACCACCCAGCTATGTAGCTCATTAAAAAAAAAAACAAAAACAAACAAACAAACAAACAAAAAAACAAAAATACCCATAAGATCTGTAGTTATGGCTCCTCCTTTGTCCTCACTATCTGTGATTTGTGTTTTTATTTTCTGTTTCCTTTTTAGTCATTTGATATAAAAATATTATCACCTGTATTAACACTTTCAAAGATACTGCTTTGGGATTTCATTCTTTTTCTACTTTTTTTCCCTGTTTCCTTATTGTTAATGTTTTCTTTATTACATTTTTGTTTGTTTGTTTGTTTGTTTGTATGCCAACACTTGCATGTGCAGATCAGAGGGCAGCTTTGTGGAGTCAGTTCTCTTACCATATAGGTCCAGGGATCGAACCCAGGTCGTCAGCCTTGATGCCCATCTCCACCTTTGGAGCCATCTTGCCGGCACGTCAGGATTTTCTCATCTTTGCTATCAGCTCCTTTGATCTTAGGTTTAATTTGTTTCCCTCTTCTCTTCCCTAACACAGAGGCTCACACTATCCATCCACTTGAAAGTCATTCATGGCTGACATGGTATGTCAACCAGAATTCTCTCTCTAAGGATGTTAGCCACACAGCAAAGTAGGATATGCTGTTCTCTGCTGCCACTGCTCTTGGGATGCTCTCTCTCCTGTGTTTGCTTCTGTGAGCTGTGAATATTTTTGCCTTCTTTTTACAGAATATTTTTTTAAAAATTCTTTGACAGTTCCATGCACGTATACAATAGGTGTTGATCATATCTGTGTCAACACCCCCTCGCTTTGCCATGTCTTCTCCATGCTTCCTTCCCCTCCTCTCTCTCCTCCTCTTCGTCCTTCTTCTCCTCCTCTTTAAAAATCATAGAGTCCAGTTAGTGTGGCCTGAATGCACATGGTATTGAACCATCTAAGGGCCATGGGTAACCTACCAGTAGCCATACCTTTGGAGACGATCAGCCCTCCTTCTCAGCAGCCATCAGTTGTCAGTGGGTCCTCATCTAGGCGTGGGGTTCTAGGAGTGCCCCTCCTGTCCATGGCGGGACATTGACTGTCTTGATCTGTGCAGATGGCAGCAGCTGCTGTGAGTTCATGAGTTCGAGGGCCATGTCCTGTCCAGAGGACAGCATTTCATAGCCCTCCCCCCGCCTCCAGCTCTTACATTCTTCCTGCTTCCTCTTCCACAATGTTCTCTGAGCCCTGCGGGGGTTGGGGGGAGGTGGATACAGATGTCCCATTCAAGGTTGAGCACTCACAGTCGCTTATTTTTAGCATTCTGACCCATGTTGAGTCTCTGCACTCAGCACCATACTGCAAAAGAGAAGCTTCACTGGCCAAGGTTGAGAGCAGCTTTAACTTACGGATATAAACAGAAATCTTTCGAAGACAGTTTGAAAACATGCCCATTTAACTAGTAGTTCCTCCCCTAGGGCCTGTGACCTCCTGGCCTCAGGCTTTTGAGCTGGTGTGCAGTGCGAGGCTTGAATCCCCCTCCTATGAAGCAGACCTCAGATCCCGTCGGAAGGCAGTTGGTTTCCCCACAACTGTCATGCCGCTACTGCAGCAGCAGCAGGTCTTGCTTTGGCTTTGTCCCATAACTTCCAGCCATCTTGAGATTCTCTAGGTGGCTCCCTTGCAGCCAGAGGACCGCTGTACATTAGACTCCCTGTGACAGACGACAGTACCCCACCGAGCAGAAGGTGCGTGCAGGTTCCTTACACACTCAGCAAGAGTGAGGCCTCTGCAGCTGCTGGGTGGCTGCTCTGTGAATTCCCCAAGGTCAAGAGATGGGCAGCACGTGTCAGCCTGCCCATTTAGTGGTTTATCTTGCTCATTGTCCATCGGCTGAGGGAGGGAGGGATTTAAACAGCTCCAGTCATGTAACGTGTGTTTTCCACCAGGATGGTCTGTATTGCGAGAGTCAACTTGATGGGAATCAGAATCAAGCCTCTGGGTGGGGCCATCAGGAAGTTTGAAGATTCTGCTTCCTGGAGGGGAAGCTCTACCCTGAGTGTTGGCGGTTCCATCTCGTCACGTTCGTGGGTCCTGGACTGAATCAAGAGGAGAAGGCTCTCTGAGCATTCCTCTCTCCGCTTTCCCACCGTGGACACCACGTGACCAGCTGCCTTCTCCTGCTGCCTCGCCTCCCGGCCATACTGGACTGTACCCCCTCAGACCGTGAGCCAGATCCAACCATTCCTTCCTTAGGCTGCTTCTGCCAAGTGTTTCGTCAGAGCAGTGAGACAAGGGCGAACACACCGCCGACACACACGTGCAGAGTGTGCAGGACTTTTACCGGGGACACACTCCCAGCCTGTCTGAACTCTTCGTTCGCACCTTCTCCAGCCGCTTTTCTGGAAAACCACTTCTGTTCTTCTAGAGTCTCTTTTCGGTCGATAAAATAAAATTCGGATTCTGTCACTGACTGTGTGTGACTGCCCCCCCTTCCCAGTTTGGTGCATTGTGTACCCTGTCACAATTGGCCTCTGCCCTTACCCCATCTGGTGCTCCACTCCTGCTCACTGGAACACAGCTCGCTCTCTGTTGTGGCAGTGGCTTAGATGTCCACCTGGGCCTCTGTAGCTAGTTCAGCACATCTGGGGTGGGGGGAGTAAGCTGGGAAATACCACCTGCACGTCTGACTGCCAGGCTCCCCAGGGCTGCAACTTGAGAGGTCTGAGGTGAGAAGGAGCCACCTGTGGGAGCACGAGGAAGCACGGAGCAGGGTGGGCGAGCCTGTGAGAGCAAAGCCTGGACGGCCAGGTCTTCCTAGAGCAGGGTTGTGTCATGTGCAGCCCTGGCTTCCCTTTGCAGCAGTCGAGAGGGTGAGGAGGAGCTCGGCGAGCTTTTGGCAGAGGAAAAAACATGGAACGCCCAACCGCAGAATTCCCAAGAACACTGCTAAGCATTAATTTCGCTAACATGGTAGATGGCACGCGGGTCTCCGCAGGCTCATTCCTGGGCTAGAAACAGTTCCCAAAAGCCATGTGATGCCAACCCCCCCGCCCCCCGCATGTGCGACTAATGAGCAAATCTGCCTGGGCTGGCCCTGGCCTTTCCAGCCACTCAGAGCCACGCTGTCCTCAGCCCTCACATAGGCCTGCCAGTAGGAGACCTTAGGTCCCCTCCTCTGCCCTGTCCTCTTGCCCTTGGTGAGGACCAGGGCATATGTGTTCAGAGGTGTTTGCTGGACCCAGACGCACAGGGCCACAGCAGCACGCCTCCCAACATGCAATGTGTCCTGGAGGACAGGCTAAATGACGAAGCTGCTAGCATAGCGTTTGTTAGATCTTGACTCACAAACACTACTTCCATAGTTTTCTTTGAAAGACACACACACACACACACACACACACACACACACACACCGGACCGATTTTAATTAAAGATCTTGTCTTGTGGTCACGCAGCCACAAATGAGGGCAGAGCAGCTTTCGTGGGAGGGACATACACAGGGCTGAGCCTGTTTCCCATAAAAGGATGCTTTTTTCCCCCCAAATGAGAAAATAGTTTGTTCTTCGCAGTTGGGGAATGCTGGGAGAAGCTGTCTTTGGTTGCAAAGTCTACAGTGGAGGGGGCTCCCACAGCAGCCTTTTCGGATGCTGGAGTAACTGCAGCGTTGGATTACCCCAGTGCCTGCTGGGATCACCCGCTCATAGATCAGACACGCAGTCCCGAGCGAAAACCTCTTCACCTCACCCAGGACCACCAGGAAGCTCCCAGGCTGTCTGTGACGTGACAGGATGTACGTTCCTGGTTTATTTTAAACATTTTAAAATGGGGGGTTGGGGGCGGAGATGGCTCAGAGGTTCAGAGCACTGGCTGCTCTTTTAGAGGACCTGGTTGGATTCCCAACACCCGCAGAGAGCAGCTCACCACCGTCTGTAACTCCCGCTCAAGGGGCGTATGATGCCCTCTTCTGGCCTCCGTAGGCACCAGGCGGGCATGTGGTGCACATGCAAGCAAGCAGGCACAGTACCCACGAACACGAAACAGACAGGTAAAACCTGAGCAGCCTAAATTTTATTACTGTGTGTGTATGCGTGTCAAGGGCAGAGGGCACCTTGCAGGAATTGGTTTCAGCCCTGTTCTTGTTGATTTTTGACAGTTTCAGTCGTTTCTCTAGGTCATCCAGAGAACCAGTGGTGACCACTGTGTACTGAGTACTGTGTGATGGGCACTATGCAGTGAGCACCACACTAGGATCACTGTGCAATGAGCACTGCGCCGTGAGTACAGCGCAGACGCTGTACCCCCTGGTTTGGAGCTGTGGTCGGCACTTCCGCCAGCCTCCATGTTCAGAAGGTGGTTCCTCTAGCCTGTGCAGGGTGACATGCGTTCTCTCAGAGGCTCACAGCCGCTCCCTTTGACACTGCTCTGGTCTTAGGGCAGAGCAGGAACCCCCAAGGCCCCTGGTAGTCCAGGGCTTCCCAAAGGGCAGTCCAGCAGCACCCTCTCCATGAAGCCAGAGCCTTTTGCACCCATGGTGGCCTCTAGGTGAAAAAAAAAAAAGGCAAACAGGAGCTTGGAGGACGGAGAGTCCCCTCTCACACCAAGGCCCCAGGGCTGTGGCATGTCTCCTTCGTGACACCTCTAGAAACACTTCTCACTGCTCTGCAGTGTGGACCCTCTTCTCCAACACCCTCTTTGTTCAAGATGGCTGCTTCAGCTCCATGCATCACTTCTGCATTCCAGCCAGCAAGGAAGAGGACTGCCTAGAAGGAAGGGCAGGGCGGGTGGGTTTGTTTGTTGTTTGTAGGGGATAAAATGACCACATTCTTACCTTAATCTCACCAGCCACAAGGCAGTCAGATAACTGAAGCTACCAGCAAGGGATGCTGGGAAGAGTGCCTTTACTTCTGGGTGTCCATATACCTGGCTACGGGGGCTGTTTCTGTGTGCCTGTGTGTCCCTGGTGTTCATGTCAGAGCCAGGACTATGAGAGGGTTCCTGCGAGCAGACAAATGTGTGTATGATGTAGCACACGGACTGACGTAGGATTAGCTGGGACTCAGTGCTCAGTCCCACAGGGTGTGATGGTTCAGGGTGTAGTGAGGAGGCCCAGGAGAACATCCGTTACCGTGGCAAGGGTGAGGGGATGTGGTCTACAGAGAAGGCTTGCCCTCCCCGGAAGCTGAGGGTTCTCTGCTGCCTCTGCCCCAGCTTTGCTTGGCTCATTTCAGGATCCCCGCTGCCCCCCCCCCCCAACACCAGGCTTGCAGAGAATGTCCCAGGTAACCCCACCCCACAGCCTGCTGTTCCTTGACTCCAGTCACTGGGGGCCCACCGGCTTTGCAGACAGCTGGGAGGAGGGGTCGATTCAATTATCGATAGACCCCCTAAACACCAGTAGATGAGAGGCCCAGCCAGCCACTTGCTATTGTGGTGGGGAGAAGAGGGAGTGCTCCATAGCCTTGTGGGAGACAGACATACTCCCCAGACCAAGGACCAAGGAGGTGGTCAGGAATCACCCCACACTCCCCCAGATGGCATTGCAGCTGCAGCTCCTTAAGCCCCACTTGGGACCTCCACACTCGAAGGACTCACGTGGCCTTCTATCCTGGCAAGACTGTGACAAAGGGCCCCGTCTTCACCCTCTGTCCTTAGCGGGGGTAGAGGGGAGAAATCTGAACTTTAGGAAGGACTTTGAAGCTCCTCTGTCCCACTTCTAGCTTTGACATTGGGAAACTGAGGCCCAGATGGTGAAGGGAGTTCCTCGGAGGCCCAGCAGAGCTGAGACCAGACACCAACCTTCTGACTTCACATCAGGTTCCTGGGAAGGTTCTGTTACCTTGCCTCAGATTTGGATGGGCGTAGAACATGCATGCAGGCCTCAGGAATTCACTGTCCTGTTGCAAGGCTCTGGCCCCCAGCACTGTTAATTCTGCCACTATCTGAGGCAGAGGGGGACCCCATTCAGGGACCCATCATTTCCTCAAGGGGATGGGGCAGCTGAGCTGCCTGAGGCATCCTGGGAAAGATGCCTCCTGATCCCGGACTCCTGCCCTTGGCACACTGTCCACTCTGGTCCCGGGCTTCTCCACCCCTGGATGTCTGAGGTTCTGTTTCCACCCGTCAGTGCCCTGGGGCTCTCTCTCCCGCTTACTTCAGCATAAAGTTACCAAGGAACCTCTGCCAGGAACAGAAACTTCGAGGCTCAAAGAACTGGGTGACCTCAAGAAATTAAGAGACAGCTGGACAGAGGACAGTCGTAAGCCTGGGTTCCAGCTGGGGTGTATGTCTGAAAATGGACTGCTTTGCTGTGGCTGCATCCCAAGAATGTAGCTCCGAGCTCCGAAACTCCAAGTCAGAGGCTGGGATGGAGCTCAATTGGTAGAGTGCCTACCTAGCAAGCAAGAAGCCCTGGGTTCCATCCCTAGGATGGCATAAACTGAGTGTGATGGTGCATGCCAGGAATCCCAGCGCTGGGGAGGTAGAGGCAGGAGGAGCATCATTTAAGAATATCCTGAGCTGCACAGTGACCTTGGGGCTAGCCTGAACTATGCCAGACCTAAACCTGTCCTTAGCCTCTTCTTTCACCCTCATTCCTCCTCAAGAGCAGGGAGTGGGGTGCTCTGCCAGCCACTTTTGCCTGCCTTTCCTTTGGGGGTGAGTGTGCTACCCAGAAAGCCTGCTGCACTGTGGAGGAAGGTGCTCACAAGCTCAGCGGCCCCCACTAACAGCTCCTCCTGCCTGCCTGGCCTGATAACGGCTGCGTTTGGAAAGAAATGACACACTTTCCTTACATCTGCTCCAAATTTGCGTTTCAGAAATTAGAGCGCTTGGTTCCATGGTATTCCGAGGCACTCCACTGGCCTGGGAGTGTGGAGCTGATTGGATGTCCCACCCAAAGGATAGGCGGTTCAAACTCTTTCCAGGAAATTGAGTGGAACACCCAAACTGACATCCAATATTAAATATTATATTTGTGGACTTGTTCTGGAGAGTTCCCTGGCATCCGACATCTGGGAGGGAAATTTCTAAGTGGGGAAACTGAATGCCTAGTTGGAACGAGGCTCATCAGAGCTGGGAAATTAAAACATCACTGTTCGAAGGGCTAGAACAGGCTGCTCGGAAAGGTAGAGCTATTAAAATATGATTAGCCCAACTGTATTTTGTCTCCAGAATGTCATACATCATTAAAGTTGAAAAGACTTTGATGCCAGTACCCCTGGCAAGGGCTGTGCCCTGTCAGCAGAATGGACCCCGGAATGTTCTCTGCAAATATGCAAGCTTACCGAGCAGGACAGGACCCAGAAAACCATGGCTGCACCCCCAAATCCAAGCCTTAATGCTCATGAGCCTCAAATGAGGCATCCCTTGGCTGGAAGATTCAGGAAATGGGGTACAGGGCAGAGCCACCTGCAAAATGCAGCAGAGCCAAGGCTGCAGCCTGGTGGCAAGGCAATCAAAACCAAAGCCTACCTCAAATCTGGGTGGTGAAGGTAAAGGGTATTTTAGTATAGAAGCAAAAATTAAAGTGTTAAACCAGCATAAACCAGCATTGGCCCGACTGTTTTTTTATAAATAAAGTTTTACTTAGATTCAGGCCAGGATTAGGGAGGGACCAGCCAGGAAGGTTTTATAAAGTCCTTTTAAAAACTTGATGTTTTGATGTTTAAAAACTTGATATTTTGTCCTTTTAAAAACTTGATGTTTTGCTTGTTAGGGAGTTATAATAGTTTTGGTTTATCTCTTTTGAGACAGGGTCTCACGTAGCACAGGCAGGCCATGAACTCACTACGTGGCCAAGGACAACCTTGAACTGATCCTTTTTCTTCTTCCTCCCAGGGGCTGGAATTGCAGGTATGTGCAACCATACCCAGCTTTGTGGTGCTGGGAATGTGCCCATGGTGTATGTGTTCTGGGCGAGCCTTACGCGAGCGCAGGGAGCTACATCCTCCTCCATCCTTAACATTTTGTTTTTAATAAACAGTTGCTTTTTGTTGTTGTTCCTTTTTTTTTTTTTTTTTTTTAAGGCTACTCTCTTGAGAGGCGAGGCTTGTAGCTTTTTCATTTGAATTTCTTTGTGTGAATCAAACGCTCCACAGCAGCTTACTCCAGTCCCCACCCTGGCCAGGGGGAAGGTTTTATGCTTTCTTGTTTCCCCAGCCAGGGTCTCCCGTGTTTCCTGCTCTGTCCTTGTTACCGCCTTGATGACCCAGAGTTTCCTAACACAGACGGATGTGCAGCACCCACTCCTCACGGATGGGCACAGCCGGCCTCGAGGGCCTCCCTCTCTTTGGTGGTAGAAAGTACAGTTCCGTGGGTGTGATGCGGGATTGGCACCTCCTGGCCCGGCCCCCTAGGTGTCAACCAAGAAGGGTGTCGGAGGTCCCACCGTGCACCGCACTGAAGTGACTCACGCTTGAGGGGAGAACCAGGCGCCATCCCAGAGACCACCTGCACTCGGGCATCTGTGCTTAAGCATCTGGGCACGAGCAGCCCTGTGTGTGGACGGCTGTGACGGGTCATGGCAGCTGGGAGGATGTTACAGTAACAACTGCTGAAGGGAGCTCTTGGCTCCCTGTTGGCTGTTGGCAGTGAACCCTGCGGCTGTCTGTCACTCAGCGGCTGGCACTGGGAGACCCCAAACATCTCCACCCCCGGGCTCTGACACCCCGGAGCCTGTGTACTTGAGTGGGCCCCTGGGGGTGTCCCTGGATGACCTGAAGGGTGACGAGGGTGTCCCTGACAGGGTGGGCAGCCACCACAGCCCAATCTGGGCTCAAGTTGTCTAGGTTGGTTTCGTTCCTTCGGTTGCTCAGGCCCACAGCCTGATTCAGTCTCCTGAGCAGCTGGGTTGACAGGCCCATAGCCCCTGGCTTAGAGAAGCTGTTTCCAAGAGCCTTGGGAGTTGGGAGGAAGGGGCCAAGGAGACAAAGTCAGTATGGAAATGCCACAGTGAAAATGCCACTGCTCTTTTTGCAGCAGTGGGTATCGAACTCAGGGCTTAACACACCCTATGCAAGCTCTCTTGCACCGAACTTCACCCCCTTGGAATCCATCACTTCGCATTCTAATTAAAGTAACTATAAACAGTGATATCAATTCCTGGCCACATCCCATATTTAGTGAACAGGAAGTGTGCTGACGGTGGGGAGTTCATTTTTGACCCCTCTCTGATGCTCGGACAATCACGAACAGAGCCACAGAAACAGCTCTCTCACTAGGACATCCCTCTAAAACTTGGGGAGGGGCTGGTCGGTGAGTAGAAGCTCCTGGGTCCCCCTGTGGCCTAAACTCCTGGGGCATATTTGGGTAGTACTGACTCCCAGATGCTCCCAGTGTGAGGATGGGGTGCAGGAAGACCCCCATCTTCCTCAGCAGCTGTCCATACCCCTTCCATTAGAAGAGGAAGGGGAGACTGGGGCCGTGGCCCACCCACGCTGGGCAGATGGGCATTAGAAAGGGGTGAGGTGAGAGTGTCATCGAGGAAGGCTGTAGCTGGGGACACAGGGTGAGCGGCTCTGTAAGGCTGGTTTTGCCTCCGACCACTGAGGGCTGGAAAAGGCCCAGTCATAATAGATTTGACCTGCCGCCTGCTGACGATACAGACCCATAAAGCAGCCCAAGAGACCCATAAACTGAACTCGCAGCCCCCGCCAGCCCCTGGTTTGGCTTGGTGGAGGCTGGCATCACTACCATGGCGGGGAGGAGTTGTGGTGACTCATGACCGTCCCTCCCAGAGATTCCCCTTGATGCATTTGAATGAAGCCTCTGGTGCCTGAGTTGCCGCAAAGCCTCCTGGAGTGGCCGGAGCTCTCGGGCATGGTGGTGGCCATTCCCATCATTGCCCCCCAGGGTCTCGCCCCGAGGTTGTGGGAGATTTGAGGTCAAGTGGGATGTTAAAAGGGGCTTGCTGAAGCGGCATAGGATTTGGTTCAGAGCGTGGCTGGGAGAGGAGGGGGAAACTGAGTCACTTCATACACTGAGAAAATCCAGGCCTTTAAATGTAGAACAGGGCTTCTCAGATTCAGCCTCCAGCTGAAGAAAGTACCGTGAAAAGACCCACTGCTCTGGACAAGCCCCAGTTTCCCCATCTGTGACTTGGGAAGACTGCTTCCGTGTCCTGTGAGGCTGTGAAATATGAACTGAGTTCAGGCGGGCAGAGTGAGCCGTCCTACCCAGGCACTCCCAGAAAGCTGCTGGGATCTGCTGTCCCCTCCCCTTGCCGATCCCTCACGCTACGTTTAGCTTTTACCTTTATTTTATTTTACCTCTTGAACCAATGTGGCATCATTAAAAGTTACTATGTGCCCTTTGTGTAGCCTCCACAGCTTTATTATATAATTTTTTTACTTACTCGTTTTGATCATATTTATCTTCCTGCGGCCTCCTGCAGATGCTCCCAGTCTCTCCTGGAGTCATTTCCTAATGTCGTGTCCTGTCCTTTATGGATGAGTTCAGTTAGTGCTGCTCAGATGTGCATGGGGGTGGGGCCAGGGGACAGGCCACCTACCTGTGCTTGTGCCCCATGGAAAAGTGACTCTCCATCCCTCGAGGCCACCGACTGTCAAAACTCCTTATCTAGGGGCGCAGCATGGTGAGCCCCTCCGTGTCTGTGCTTGGATTTCACCCGGCTTGATCTCGTGCAGTTTACCCCAGCTGCCGGGAGTTCGTGAGTGCGATAGCCACGTCCTGTCCAGAAGGCAGCATTGCGCAGCACTTCTCCCATCTTCTGGCTCTCACATTCTTTCCATGATGTTTCCCGGACCTTGAGCGGGGAGAGGGTTGGTACAGACATCCTGTCTGTCCTGTCTACAGCCGAGCACTCACTGTTGCTTTTTCTCAGCTCTTTGACTGGTTATGAGCCTCTGCATTAGCCGCTGCCTCTTGCAGGAAGTTTCCCTGACCAAGGTTGGGAGCACTGACCTATGGGCAGAGGCAGAAATATTTACAAGGCAGTTCGGCAATGTGTCTACTAAGCAAAACAATAGTGGGTGTCTATACCCTAGTGCCTATGAACCCCCCCCCTCCAAGTCATGAATATTTGTCCAGATTTACAGTACCAGGCATGAATTCTCTGTATAAAGTGGCTGGTTGGCACCATAACCGTCATGGCACTATTGCATCAGTAGACATCTTGCTTGACAAGTAGGTACTGTAATGTGTGGGCTTCCCCCACTGGGTAAGACCATTACTGTCTTTTCTCTCCCAGCAGACTCTCAGAGCAGTTTGTTTTCATTTACTTGGTGGCTACAGATACTGAGCATTTAAGTATTTGTACTTCTTCTGAGAACTCTGTTCAGGTACATGCTCTGTTTGTGACTGGGTCACAGCACTGTTGACTTAAAGAGGCTTCCAACTTTACTTTGGAATTCCAGTTCCTTTAATGCCTCTGTTTCAGGTCTTAAGAACATGTTTGCAGCACCACACAGAAATGCAGCTGTCCCTTGGTAACATGACCAGGACTGAGAGTCTATCTAACGATTTTCAGCTAGATTTAGTAAAAGGGACCCTGCATGGGACCATGAGGGGGGAGACACTGATTCCTTCACCCATTCATTTCTTCTTGTTCTGCCTATCCACCATCTCTAACGCCTGCATCCATCATCTGTTTATCCACCATCAATCCATCATATACTAACCCATCCGCCATTCCACCTGCGCATCCATTCACTCATCCACCCAGCCACCTGTCCATCCACCTGTCCATCTGTCCATCCATCAGCTTACGCATCAACTCATTCACCCACCCATCCATCCATCCACTCACCCATCCATCCATCAGCTTACCCACCTACTCATTTATCCAGCCATCAAACTACCCACCCATCCATGTATCCATCTACCCACCTACAATCTATCTATCTACCATCCATCCACCCATTCTGTCTGCTGTTAACCCATAAACTCATTCATTATCCACTCATCTGTCTGTGAGCACATCTGTCTCTAACAAAAAATTCTCTCAGTGTGTCATTATTAGCAGACGCCAGACACTTCTTACTTAATCTCTACAGCTCTCAGGCAAGTACTGCCATTACTACTTCTTTGGACATGTTGGGAAACTGAGGCATGGCAACTTTTTCAGACTCACAAAGCTCCAACTGTCAGTGCTATGACTTGCTGTCAGGCTTGAAGACTCTTCAGTTCCAGTGCTCAGGGGTAGCCCCTTAGAGCAGGGTATCCCCTTGGAGCAACAAATGTTTAGGGGTGAGGTGGGTGATGCCGCCATTTGTAGCAGGGTGTTTTACAAGCATTCTCAACCAGCATGGAATTTTTCATCTCAAAGAACTGGGGTTTTGATTTGAAGTCCATCTGCATATAGAATTTGGGAAGGTCAGCACTGACACTGGATTGGGGGAGTTTGAAAAAGGAGTATGCATTATCCATCAGAATTTTTTAAAGCCATGTCTGGAAACAAATCCACATTTACTTTATTTGCTGAAGCATTGTATAGGATAAGAAAAGACCGAGGCATCCAGGCCCCAGGGTATGTTGCAAGGGACCATCTGGCGAGGAAGTAAATCTCGGGAGGCCCTCAGTGAAGTTGTTGTGGGAGCCAGGTAGGAGAAATTCTTGGATCCATTGTGTCTAAGATGAGGGAAAGTAGGGAGAGAGTCATGATGTTCTTCTTCTTTCTCTTCCTCCTTTTACTCCTCCTCCCTCTCTTCTTTCTCCTCTTCACTCCTATTCTCTTTTTCCTCACCTCTTCTCTTCCAAGAGACGATCCTAGAGTAGGATTAAGACTATGGCTAGAGTCCACCATTACCTTCACACCACCGTCATTACCACTATTACCATCATTACCACCACCATCGTCACCATCACTACCCTCACCATCACTACCATCATCCTCACTACCACCATCACTACCATCATCATAATCATTACCAACATCAGCAGCATCCCTGTCATAGTCACCACTATCCTCTCCACTCTTAGCATCCTCACTATTGCATTATCATGGAAACAACAACAGATGCTACTGGTGGAGTAACTTTTGGAGGTCATGGTTCCAACCGCCCTGAAGCAGTGTCTGACCATGGCCGTTGTATGGATAGGAATACAGAATTAAAGAGATGATTAACTTTTCCTAAGTCACACATATGTGGAAGAGCCAAGTTTGGTTGCAAACTAGGGCGTAAAACTGGATGTAAACAAAATTATATCTGCCTGAATCTGAGCATGTCAGCTGTGTTCATATTCTGGGGTTTTCTAACTAGGGCTGAGAGAGGGTGTGGCCTATACAGCCATGTTTAAGTAGGTGGCAAAGGCTTGCTCATCCACATGGATGGCTTCTTGCTTTTCTCTCCTTCTGAGGGGAAGAGCTAAGACACTGCCCTAAGCCACCTCCCTGTGCCTCCTTCTGCAGGTACTCACGTCTTCTGGTTTCGGTGGGCAGTGCAAGCCAAAGCTGGTGCCACTAAACCAGTCCTTCAGTAAGTCTGGCATCCAGGCTCCCCTGGGCAAGTCTGAGATGTGTGGCCATCACTTGCGCAGCATATACAATGAAGACGAGAATAAGCAGCACACTCGGGAGGTACCCTGACACAGCTGCTGCCTCCTGACCCACCTGCATCACAGCCTCCGTCTTGCCAGGCTTCCCCTGGACTTCATCTCCATGGTAACAACCTGGCCAGCTGCTGACTCATCTTAGGTGAGTTGCACTCTTTGTTGTTTTCCAAACCTGGAGGGAGGTGGAGAAGGAGAAAAAACATCATGTCACTTTCCCTACTCTCCCTCTTCTTAGACACAATGAATCCAAGGATGTTCCTTCCTCGGTTCCCATGCCAACTTACCACCTGTCTCAGGGCTCTGCTGCTGAGAAGAGACACCATGGCCATGGCATGAAGGAAACATTTACTGAAGGTTGGCTTTCAGTTTCGGAGGCCCATTGTTAACACAGCTAGAAGCATGGCAGCAAGCAAGTAGACATTGTGCTGGAGAAGGCATTAAAGCCCTGTGCCATCACGTCTGGACCTGAGCTGTTCTTTCATTTCTTTTCACAAGTGGGAGGCTTATTGGGGTGGGGGTGGGGTTCATGCCCTGGGATCACCACTCCCATTATTCTATCTAACATCAGGCTTTTCTTTGGTCTGTCTATCTCCTTCAGCACAGGACATAGCTCCATCCCACTTACTGGTTCCCCTTTCACCTTGAACTGTACATTTGTATTTTTCCTTGCTCAGCTTTCTTCTTTTCATTATAGCTCTCCATGAGAGTGAACATTAGTGGTAGTGGTGGTTGGCAGTTAGTGGAACCAGCAATTCCTAACTGGGTTGTCTTTATTTTTTTCACTGTTTCAGGCTTTATTCACCAACTGGTCCCTGACAGGAATTACCCCAAGAAAAGAATGTTTGACAAACATTAGCAGCTAAGTGGGTGTGAAGTGGGCCTGAGCCACAATGACTGTGCTTTTCTCATAAAAATGAATAACCAGATGGGAAAGCCCCTCTGCCCTCACCTCCAACCTCCAAAACAACAAAAAAAAAAACATTCCTTCAGTTGACACCCTGAGTCTGCACCTTTGCTCAGAAGTCACTTGGGGAGCAGTGTTTTGCTTATTTCACACAATGTCTTTCAAATGTGTAAATATCTTGGATGTTTTGTTTTGGAAAATTGACACTCCAATCAAAATTTGTTCATAAATACCCAAAGCCAACAAAATCTTGTATTAGCACAGGTTGATAGATTGTAGGAGTTTGCTACAGATCTAATTCCAAAGGAGAACAAAACACCAGCATCTTAGAGATTTTTCTATGAAAACAATTGATGAGATCCAGGCTTCTGTGTTTGGATTTCTTTTCTTGACCAAAAAAAAAAAAAAAAAAAAAGAGAGAGAGTGAATATTAATAACCACACAACAGAGTCAATGCTAGTCTGTTTTAAAATTTCCTCTGCCAGTGCAACTAATCCAAAAATTCTTTATTTTACCTCAGGCAGGGTTTTTGGACAAGGGCAAAAACCAGCCACGTTCTTTCTCAAAATATCAGAAGTACTATCTCTAGGCCACATGTTAATATTCTTGTCCTCTGAAACCTCTAGAGCCAGGCCCCCCACAGTTCAAATCAACCCAAGAACCACTGTCTTTCATGTTTCTACTAAGTTGGTCCACTAAGCTCTACTTAAAATCTTTTCTAATCCAAAGTCTGAAAGTCCACATTTCTTCAAGCAAAAGCATGATTAGGCCTATCACAGCAACACCCCACTTCTGGTACCAGTTTCTGCCTTAGTTAGGTTTTCTATCGAAACTCTTATAAAGAACAACCTTTAGTTGGGGCTGGCTTACAATTTCAGAGGTTTAGTACATTATCCTCACGGTGGGAAGCATGGTGGCATGCAGGCAGACACGGTGCTGGAGAAGGAGCTGAGAGTTCTACATCTGGATATCAGGCAGCAGAAGGGAATGTCACACTAGGCCTACCTTGAGCAGCTAAGACCTCAAAGCCCACCCCTACAGTGACACGCTTCCTCCAACAAGGCCACACCTCCTAATAGTGCCACTCCCTATGGTCCACACATTCAAACACATGAATCTGTGTGTGCCATTCTTATCCAAACCACGACACCATCAAAGGTGAAGAAAGAAGGACAGATATGACCATAGAAACTCTGCCTGGGTATATGGGATCCATCATACTATTGGAACTCTTTGGCTCAGGATGCTTCCCTCACCCCAAGCTGCCTCTTCCCTGTCTATGCTCCTCAAGTTCTCTTCATGACCCTGATCACTACTCACACCCCCAACCCATCCTTCATGTTTGATCCCCCTTCACAGCGCATCAGTCCCACCAAAACCTGCTGTCTAAGCATGAACTCTGGGCTAGCACTGTGCTCTCTGGGCACTAACATGGCACCCTGAGCCCATCCACCCGTCTCATTCCAGCCAGAGTCCATAAGAATCTCCAGATCATGGCCTGACCACTCTCTGGGCAAGGTCCACCATGTGCAGGGGGAGGAGGTGGGGAACCCTCTGTCTAACCCTCTGCTTGTTTCTGGGGTTGATTCATCTAGTGCATGAAAAACTGGTCCAACTTCCTTGTATAAGTTCTGCCAATCTTGTACCTCTGGATCGGGCCCAACAGACCCTGATCAAAGCATCAGGTTGCAGAGTTGGTGGCATTTCAGCAGCACTAGACAGTGTTAGAGATCATGGATGGCTCAGTCAATATGGCGCTTGTCATAAAAGTGTGAAGTCCTGAGTTCCATTCCTAAGAATCTAAGCATGATAGCTCATACGTGTAACCCCAGCTCTGAGAAAGGGGCAGTCCCTGGAGCTTGATGACCAGTCAACCTAGCCTACTCATGGAGCTTCAGGCCAATGGGAGCCCTTCCTCAAAAAACAAAACCAAGGTGAACAGCGAAAAATGACACCCAAGTTTTCACTCTGGCTCTCTCACACACGAACACGTGTGCATGCACTCACACACAAATGTGCCCTCACTTGCCACACTCACACACATACACAATAACAAGCAAACAAACAAAAGAACAGGGCAGACCCTGTCCACCTTCCCTGACATTTCAGGAGGTATGCATGAGGCCCAAAATAATTCCATCAAGTTCCCAGATAGTTCTGCCACTGCCTGTCTGGGGTCCTGTCAACTGGGCATTGCTGAATGTCAGCAGAAAGTATGCCTAACCATGGGCCTCTGGTCATTATGACAATTTACATTTCCAAACAGGACATTCAAACGTCCTTCTTGAGACCCTTATCAAGTCTCAGCTTTTACCTGGGTTGGTATCAGCTGCAGCCAGCCGTCTGCCTTGTGACATCTTGGATGGGCATCCAGCTGCACCCACACAGAGCCCACAGAGCAGAGGCCTAACTCACCTTGATGCTACCTCAAGCCTGGGCGAGATACCCGTGGACAGTCCAAGTGCGGGGTAGAGGTTTTATGGGGCTGGCGTGCAGTTGAGCACTTCTTCCTGTGAATAAGACTCTTTGGTCCCTCCTTCTGAGTTCCCAGCTCTGTTTCTGTCATGGTGAAAGATGGCCTTTCCGTGAGCAAGCTTCTACTCAGTGCAGCCTCTCTGGTAACTTCCTGTGCCCCTCCCCCTGGCCTCTTCTTGGCGACCCAGTGGGAATGGTTGCCAAGACGGGGTCCTCAATGAGGAGGAGGGTACCTGAGAATCCTATCGCCAGGTCCTAGATGGCCAGGTGGAGAGGGTGGGTACCAGGATGTCTGAAGCTGGGGTGGGGTGGAGGGGCAAAGGGGCAGGAGAGGCTCATGAATAATCTGCTGACCTTTCCTCGGTGTGTTTGGGTGAGCCTAAGGCTGTTTACAGTGAACCGCAGGGTGATTTTTCATCCTTCCAAATGGATCCAGGGTTATGTAAGCATTGAGACCTCGCCCGGGGAACACCTGCTCCAAGGGGCCCAGCGGAGGGGGCCCAGGAGAGACGGTGCCCCCTGGTTGACTCATGATCAAGTTCACGATGACGAGGCTGCGCTTCAGCAGTGACTCTTCCTGCGGCCTGGATGGGGCTGCTGTGAAGGGGCCAGGACCCACAGCACCCCTTCATGAGCCCTACACGGCTCAAAACTCTTGGATCCTGCCAGCAGTGCGTGCGTGAGTGTATGCCTCTGCGTGGAGGCCAGAGGTCCATATTCATGTCTTCGGTCACTCTTCTTACTTTTTGAGGCAGGCTTTTTCACCAAACCTGGGGGTCACCCATTTGGCGAGAATGACTAGCAGGTGAGTTCCGGGGATCCTCCTGTCTCTGCTTCCCCAGCATTCGTGTTCTAGAAGTGCATTACCACGCTGGGCTTTTGAGGTGGGCAGTGGGTGTAAAATTCTGGTCTTCATGCTTCTACAGCCTGAGCCTGTAGCTACCTTATCCTTCAAATTTACCCCACATGTCTCTTTACAAGCTTATGTTTGCCTTGCCCCTTGCCCAGAGCAAAAGGGCTCTCAGTGTTTCTCCTCACAGTGACTAGGAACGGAAGAGGTTCAGTCAGAGCACAGCTTGGGGACAGTCAACCCTCGCTCTCTTCTGCACTGCTTTACCCAAGCCTTGGTGACTTTGCCCGACACCTTTGCCTCTAGGGGTATTTCCTGAAAGAAATGGGTCTTCCCTCTCACAGTTTGCTGTAACTGCCTTATAAGATTAGCCACTGTGGTACCCCAAGGTGAGCACCCCGTGTGTATGAGTCCTCTGTGATGCTGTCACATGACACCACACGCCGAGTAATTTATAAACAATATTTTTTTCTCTTTCTCTTATACTTCTGGATTCCAGAAAGTTCCTAGCTGGTTCCATGCCTAGCAGGAGCCTGGTCTTTGCTTCCAGAATGGCATCTTAAATACCACGTCCTTCTGTGGTAGAGGGATGTCCCTGGAGGGAACGGACACTGTCCTTGTGTGGCAGAAGGAATGACAGAACCCCCTTCAAGCCCTAATCCCACCCATGAGCACATTTCACTTGATGCTCAGTCTCCTTTTTGGGGTCCTGCGTCTTCATGCTGTCATGAGGCCAAATGGTTCCCACACATGAATTTGGGGGACACATTAAACCCCAGCACTATGTGTCCCGATGGTCTGTTCGGTTGGCAGCAAGCTGAACACACAGACACATTGGTGTGTGCTAGAGAATGGGCATGTGATTCTGTCTCCACCATTCACCCACAGGAACACAGCTTAAGAGTCCAACAGTGACCACGAACTCCACTTAGACAACATGAAGCCAGAAAGAAGGAAGGATGGCCTTCTTCCAGCATCCTCCCTACCCCTACCCCCGTCTAGATACCATCTTAGGCACTGATACTTTATTTTTTTATATGTATTTAAATGGTTGGTGTTGTGTCTGTTGATCTGGGGGAGGCTGTTCTACTCCGTATAGCGATTTCAAATGGAAGGATCCGTCATCCAGGGAGCACTCTCTTACCCATCATGGTGACTGGCCTTCAGGGTTTTCCTCAATCCATGACACCACCCTAGGGCAGGTTCTGCAGTCCTCTGCTTTACACAGGGTGGAAACCAAGGCCCCAGAACCCTACTCCATTTTGCATGTGACCAGGGAGTGGAGAAGCGGGATCTGCAACCAGCCACAGAGCTGGTGACCTCAGGGTTACAGTGAGACTCCGCGACACCACCGGATCTGGACTCACCCAATAGGTGAGCCTCCAGGCACATCTGTGAGGGAGTTTTTAGATTAGGCTAGCCTCTGACCAGGCCTGGGAGGGACTGTCTTGATGATTAAGCTACTTGAGGTGAGAGGAGGGTGGACTGTTCCCTGGGTCAGAATCCTGAGCTGAATAAAAAAGAAGGCGAGCTTAGCACCAGCATTCGAGTCTGTGCTTCCTGACTGTGCCATGTGTGCCGCGGGCTAGCTGCCTCACGCTCCTGCCACCATGCCCTCCACCAGGCTGGGCTTGTAGCCTCAACCTGAGCCCAAACAAGCCCCTCCTCGAGAAACTTTGCATTCAGTCAGGAATGGAAACACCCTTGAAGACACATGTGTCTGCCAGATAATTCTAAACCCAGTCAGGCCTACAGTGAGGACGAACCTGAGATAACCTCTGGGACTGCTCAGCCTCCCTGCCTCCTCCATCCTCCAGGCTTCCCCCGGGGATGTCACAAACCCACTGATCCAGCGAGGCCCATCTTGCGGGCCAGAGGCAGGTTTGCTATGTACCTCCTGGTGCTAACGGTGGGTGTCGATTGGAGAGCACTCCAGATGGTGACCTGTGTGTGAGGACGGCTCTGATTTTAATTGCCTAGGGGCCCACCAGGTGTCCCTTGGTCTCTCCACCTGGCCTGTACCCCTCTAGGAACTTGGGGACTCAGAGCTCTTTATTCCTTGTGTTGACAGCAGAATTAAGCTGTGTGCTTGTCTCATGTCGCCTGTGCCAGCTCAGGGCATTGTCATGGGCAGACTGCTGGCAGCCTGTCTGTCCTTCTGTTTTTTCATCTACAGTGGAACCGCCTTCCCACTCCCTAGTTTCTGCAACACATATGAGAATGAAGTTTCGGACTGTCCTTCCCTGGCAGTGAGGTAAGGCTTCGTCAGTGCCCTTCATCCAGGATGGGTGATTTCGTTCTAGGACAGCTCATGTGCGGTGAACTGTTCACCCAGATCTTCTTAGGAACGTGGCCTAAGCTGGAGTCCGGCAGTATCCACGAGACATGGTCACCTTCCTGCCACGATTGAGGATGACCCTGGGGACAGTCCCACTCTACAGATGCCTGAGGAACAGAGGGACAGGCTGAGCTGCCGTCCACAGTTAAACCTGGCTCTTTTTTGTCTAGAACAGCACCTCACTCCCCATGGACTAGTGCCAGCTCCCCAACAACCCTCCCCCAAGCCTGCAGTTCTCGTCATAGTCCTGCGAATATGGGGCTGGTGACTAAGTGGCAAGAAAAGCCATGGCTGAGCACAGAGCATAAGGCAGGAAGGAGCTCAGATCCCTAGGAGCTTTGTGGAACAGAGCAACTAGCCCCAAATGCCCATCTCTCATCCTCACCCTTCACCTTACTAGCCAGGCTTGCAATATCTCTCTGATAGTTTGGGAAACTTCTTCATCCCCCTGTCCTGGTGCTGGGACAGTAGTGGGTGGTGGTAGTGATGTCGGTGATGATGAGTCAATGCTGGGAGCTAGCACCAGGAAACGTTGGCAGCATGGGTTAGGTAAAAGGCTGGGACGAACTGTCCAGCCAAACCAGAACGAATGTCAGCCTGATGGCTTAAGCATTTACAGTCTCTCCATTTGCCTGACATGTGCGTTTTCATGTCCCTCTGAGGTGCCCCGCTGACCTATGGCTCCATCAGGGGTTGGCACAGATGGTCCTCTCTGGGACACCTTCCTGACTTACCCTCTTTACTCCTGCTATGTCACACCCAGGGAGCCTGGCCCCAGTTGCCCAATGAGGCTCGCCTGATCGAGGGAGAGTCTTTCCTCACAGCTGCATATAGGAAGACCAGCCTTGGCATCAGTCAGCTGCCTGCGGTGGAGGAGAGCACTCTGTGCAGGAAGCCTGGGCAAAAAGAAAAGCACGTTTGTGGGGCTTTCTGGAGCAGAGCCCTGCTGTCCAGAGGTTCTCTGTGAGCGTGCCCCTACCCTGCAGGGGAAGGAAGGTTGGGGGGGGAAGGCTTGAACCTGCTCCTCTTGCCTCTGGGCGCTCCCGTCACTAGCCTTGTCCCCTCTGCCATCCCTGCCAATTCTAATGCCTGATAGAGCCCTGAACTGCCAAAGCCCAGGCCACGGGCCCTGCACCACTCCCACCTGCCTGTTGGGAAGGCCACTTGGAGCTACGTGTCCATCCTGCCACCGAGCTCCGGCAGCCCAGAGTCCAAAGTACCTGCTGCTGGCTCCTCAGCTGCATCTGGGGTCAGAACCATCCCATCCCACCCCTCTGCAGCTCAGGCTTTCTCTCCATCCCTGCTGAGGGTGGGGGGGGGGGTCCCACCTCCTGACTTCTCCAAGGGACTATAGCGGAACTGTGCTGAGAAGAGGGGCTGCAGCTCTGGTCTGGGGATGGGGTGGGGTGACCTGCGTAGACGAGGGAAAGGCTGATGCCAAAAGTCAAGTAGCAGAGAGGGCCTGGTGCCTTCTGACAGATGGGGAAAGAGGGCGTTGACAAGCCGAAGTGACCGCAAGGAAACGCTTAATCCAGAGCTGCTACCCAGTCCCTCGTGGGAGCTTTGCCTGCTCCTAAGAAAATAAAAATATGATTAAAAAAAAAAAACATAAAAAACCCCGCATCAACTCATGTCTTGTGCTTTGCCCCAGACTCTATGTATTGTCTTCCCCTTGGTGTCCACCGTTAGGACTCTGTCCTGTCTAGAGATACTTTAAGCACTTATAAGGAAATATGTATGTGATATTCATCTTCACTGTCAGCTTGCCGGGATTTGGTTGTATGTGAGGGCGTCGCCACAAAGGCTTAACAGGGGAGGAAGGACCCATCCCGGGCGTGAGGAGCACCGTCTCAGGGGCTAGCCCCCTGACCCAATTACAAAAGCAAGAAGAAAGCGAGCTGAGCACCGGTGGTCCCCTGTCTGAGGGCAGACACGCTGTGACCAGCTGCCTCATGCTGCTGCCACGGTGCCTTCCCCTGAGGGACTGCTCCCTCAGCAGTGAGTCAAGAACCCCCCCCCTTTCCTTGCACTGCATTTGTCAAAGCAACGAGAAGACTAGTGGGCACGGAGGAGTGAGGCTGTAGCCAGGATAAACCTGAGTATGGGGTCTTGGGTCTTTGAAAATGGCAACAAGGATGTTTTGAGAGATGTGGGCAGCAGAGACATGGTTGATGGGGTTTCTGAGGGGAACAAGGGCTCTCTTGGGGGCTGAGCTGGGAGCCATTCGGGCAAAGCACCTGGCTACCCTCCACCTATGTCCTCAAGACTTAATCAAACATGAATTTAAAAAGCGATGAGCTAATTTCTTTAGTGCAGGAAACTTCAAGACAGGAGGGCATCCAGGCTGTGGCAAGGTTACTGCTTGCTGCTCTCAGTCAACTGCATAGTGAGAGGCAGAGCAGAAAGATGAAAGAAAAACCACCAACAAAAACAAGCGAGCGACAAAGGTCTAGGAAGGAAGGGTGAGCAAGAGCCGAGTGTGGGACAAGGTGGTGTGGAGAAAGTGGCAGTAATTGTTAGACATATTGATGCCAACTAAAGAGAGGCCGTCAGCTCTGCAGCTGGACAGTAGAAGTGCCCTGAAGATGTTGGAGAATGCCAGGACCATGGACATCCATCAAGGAAAGCTTCAGTTACCAAATGGAGCTGGCCTGTGCTGCAGGCGCCAGAACTGGGTGGGAGGGGCTACTCAAAGCTGCTGGATCACAGACGTGTCCATCTGGGGCCCCAGGTATGGGGCATGGAGCCTGCAGCAGGACTTGGTGCTTGCCCTGCTCAGTTTTGATGTTGGTCTGGTCTGGTTGTTTTTCTTCCATGCCCCATTCCCCGTGGGATGGGGGTGATTGCTCTGTATCACTGTTTATTGGAAGGGTCTAACTTGTTTTTTCATTTTGTAAGACCTTGTTGCTATGAGATTACTGTGAATATTAGAAGAGACTTTGGAATTTTAAACTGTTGAAACTATTAAGACAATGGGGATGAGCTGGAGAGATGGCTCAGAGGTTAAGAGCACTGGCTGCTCTTCCAGAGGTCCTGAGTTCAAGTCTCAGCAACCACAAGGTGGCTCAAAACCATCTATAATGAGATCTGGTGCCCTCTTCTGGCCTGCAGTTGTACATGCAGGCAGAACAGTATATACATAATAAAATAAATAAATCTTAAAAAAAAAAAAAAAAGACTATGGAGACTTTTGAAGCCAGACTGACTCACGTTATGAGATGGCCATAGCCTCTGATGATCAGATATGGAGGTGCAGAATGTTACCTAGGAGTCAAGTTGATAACGGGTAGACTTGAGATGGCTAATCCCTATTGTCAACTTAACTGGATTTAGAATCACATAGAAGACACAAAGCCTCTGCGTGTGTCTGTAAGAATGTTTCCTGAGAGGGTTAACCAAAGTAGGAAGACCCATCCCTCACATGAACCCCACAGTCCCCTGACTTAATTTTTAAAAAAAGGAAAGTTAGGACAGGCACACATATCTCTTTGCTTTGTGTGTGTGCATAAATATGTATGTGTGTGTGTAAATGATTTTATTATTGTGCTTGTGTGTGCTCACATCAAGGACAGCCTTGGCTGTGTCATACATATGTAATTTTTTTTACTATTATGTCTATGTGTGGGTGTATGTACCGTAACACGTGTATGGAGGTCAGAGGACAACTTTATGGGGTTCTCTCCTCCATCATGTGGATTCCAGGGATCGGCAGCAGTCACCTTTACCCACTAAGCCATTTCATCCACTTAAAAAAAAAAAAAAAAAAAGACAGTATCTCTCATTGGCCCAGAAGTAGACCAGCAAACCCCAGAGACCCACCTGTCTCCACCTCCCCAGAGCGAGAGCACAGGCATGAGAAATCACCCAGCTTTGTTAGGTACTAGGGATAGAACTCATGTCCTTGTGCTTGCAAGGCTCTGCTGATCCGTGTCCCCGCCACCTTCACTTCCTGTCCCTCCCTCCCTCCTTCTCCCTTCCTGTCTCCATCTTTTCCTTTCTCTCTTCCTCCCCCACTTCCCTGCCTGCCTCCCTCCCCCCTCACTCTGGCACTGGGATTGAACTGAACCCAGGCCTTGCTGCTGAGCTCCACCCCAGCCCCCACCCTCTCCCAGCTGCACACACACAGGGATACAGGCAGGCAGCTGCCCAACCACTCTCTGTAGCTGCAGATCTGGCTGCATTTTCATTCTCTTAATGGACTCTTCCTGCAGTGTAGGGCCCTGCCTCAGAGCCCCTGGCATTGCTTACTGACCGACGTCTAGATAAACATCACTGCAGTGAACATCTTGTCGTCAAGTCCACACACATCCTTAATTATTTCCTCTCTGTAATCCCTAACCTTGGGGAAGCCAAGTTGCCGTTTATTCAAACTTGGTAGATATTACTACATGGACTTCCAGAAAAGCTCTTTGCACAAATCTATACTTTGAAGAGCAAGGTCCAGGGTAGACAGGGTTTTGAAAAGACGTTCTGAATTAAGACTCCAATATTTCAGAGGCTCTTTGGCCACTAAGTCTCAGATGATATTCCAAGTTGGAATATTCTGGGTACTTTAGGAAGCTGGGCCAGTACGCCGAGGTGCCTTCAAAAGGAGTGAAAAGGAGGCGGTGGTGGTGGAGGGGTGAGGTGGAATTCAGTGCAGACATCTCAGGAAAGTCTCCTCCCCAGGATAAGTTTGCTGCACGTTTGGGCTTCCAACTGATTTATTCACGGGGTGAGAAGAATGCAGGTTAGCTGCTGTTCTGAGTCAGTCACATCCAAGGGCACCAGGAGACCTGTCTCAAGATGGCTTCACATAGGATGGCCAGGTGACTGGCCATGAACACAACACATTCCTGTTTAGCCAGAGTGAGGCAGGCAAAGGAATGGTCCGGTCAGAAACCTCAGACCTCCTGAGTCCTGGGTCCACCGTCAGCCCTCTGTCACTCATTTGTGGCCTCAGATTCCGTGGTACAGTCTTGGGGTGAGCAAGCAGAAGCAATGTGGTGAGTGGAAAGAACATGGGTCTGGTAGAGTACTGCTATCCAGGGTTCCTGGACAACCCAGGTTCCCTGTGTGGAGCCCGATACCGATGCCACTGCGCCCCGAAGGTGAGAGAAAAATGGGCACACGAAGCGTGCGGGTGTTTGTGAATCATACTTGGTGATGGCTTTCATCAAGCAGGGATTGCATGAGATTAAGAAAGACTGAGATTTGTGGGCTACAGAGATGGTCAAGGGGTAAAAGTTCAAGAGTCAAGGTTTGGTTCCCAGCACCCATGTCAAGAATTCATAACCACCTGTAATTCCAGCTCCAGGGAATCCAACTGGCTCCTGCTTGGCACAGTTGCCTGAGTCTTCTCTCCAGACGAGGGGATCCTAAAGCTTAGTCAAATTTCAACCACAGAGGCCTAGGCAGAGCCCCCAGTAGAGCTGTAAGAAGGAAGGTCATTTGCTGACTGGTTGGGGCCACAGAGTGTGGCTGTTTCATGGGCACAGTGGGGTGGCCTCAGTCCCCGGGGGCAAGAAGATAGCCTTGCACTGCCACATCCTCTGCTGAGCTCAGGAGCTTTCTCTCACAGCTGTGTCACGTTGGGCAAAACTATGAAAGGGTTATTAACGTTTGCTATTTCATAGAGTTTTTTTAGATCATAAAACAGGCCCTGGAGAGCGGCACTGCCTGTTCTTTGTAATTGGCCAGCGTTCCCCAAGCAGCCGTTTGGCCACCTTGACATTCAATGTTTTCTTGACCCTCGACCCCTTTCTCACCGAGGAGTGTCTCCTACAGGTCTCTCCCCAGGATGAAAAAACAATAAAACTAAATATGTAACAGCCAAGGCCTGAGGTTAATGTCTTTAACAAGATAATATTACTTAGGGGAGCCGTAAAGCAGGTCTGTGAAATCCTGTCCTCACTGCACAGGCTACATTAAGAACCGTGCTCGGCCCTGGCCAGCTCTACGCTGCTCCCTCTGCGCCTGGCTTGCTGTGATCACACGTCAGACGGACCCTTTCATACTGTCATTCAAAGTCCCCGCTCAGAAGAGTATATGATGCAGCCACGGAAGCCTCTGCTCAGCAGGCCTGTTGCCACCTGCAGTCTCTTCTAGACTGATCTGTGTTCCAGGACAAATAGGATTCATCTCCTGTGAGGTCAGTGTTTCCCTCCGGGAGCATGAGGTAGAACGGGTCTCTGAGACTGGAAGAGACTGACAACTGCAATACTCCTCTCAGCAGGCAGGTGCGGAGACAGCGCCTCCTCAGGGCGAGCTGCCTAGCAACCAGCTGACTCAGTGACCTCTGGGGTCAAGTAAGAGAGCTGGCCCCATGACCTCTGGCCTCCACAGACCACTGCACCCACACACAGCAAACACGCATGTCCATGAAGAGATGGAAGGAAAGAGACCACAGTAAGATAAAGCCATACACTCCCGAGACTGTTTCTAAAATGCATGTTGGTGTCTGTGCCTAGGGGAGCAAGGATGTAGAGGATACCCTGTCACCAGGGAAACTGGGCCAGCCTCAGCACCGGGCTCTTCTCTGTGCAGCCGAGACCAGTAGGGAAGTAGGGACCAGAAGAGAAGTAGGGAGGGAAAGGATGGCTCAAGGTGAAGGATGGTGTCGGGCCAGCTGGGAACTGTCCGTCTCCATCGAGGTCATGGGTCTTATGGAAACGCAGGTCCCAATCACATAGCCACCTGCTTTTAAAATGATCTTCAACACTGCTGGCCCTTGGCCCCATCACTCATTTCCAAGTCCTGTCTTACGTGTCCACTTTAAAAAATAACCTTCTATTTGTCTTCCGTGCCGTGTGTGTGAACATAAATATGCCCAAAAGTGGAGGTCAGAGGACAAATTTCGTGAGTTGGCTTTCTCTTTCCACCATGTAGGTTCTGAGGATTGAACTCAGGTGCCAGGCTTAGCTACAAACACCTTTATCTACTGAGCCCTCTCTCTCCAGCCCTTCTGTGCCTGCTTCCACTGCCAAATTAAAAAAAGGTTTGGTTTTTTTTTTTTGTTTGTTTGTTTTGTTTTGAACACTGAAGATTTTAGAATAACAAAAGTATTAATGCTGGGATGCCTCAAGCATCTTCAAAACTGGCACACACAAGGTAGTTCCCCCAAATCTTCTAGGTCATGTCCCCTGTCCTTCCCCCAGAGTATTTTTGGGGTATTTTCAGTTTTCACCGTCTCTTCCAATCACTCAGTACTCAAGACGAGGAAGGGAATTTACAGCAGGAAGCCTTTGATTCGGAGCCTTTCTGGTTTTGAAGTCCTTGACTCTGTAAAACTGAGCTTGAAGGCAAATGTCCATCCAGGGGCTGGTCCTGCACGTTCCTCTGTGTGGAGGGGCACACCTGCTCTCAAAGAGAGGAATCTGCTGAGGAAGCTCACGGAGGAAGCTGGTGTCCCAGGGAGAAGGCTGTGCAGTGGCCGGGTCTGTCCTTCCTTCCCAGCTGCCGCCCCATTCCCAGATCTGACCGTGCAAGCTGTCTCCTCAGCCAGCAGCCATGGCCACTGCCAGGGTGATGTCCCCACACAGATTTGGTCCCTGCATCTTTTGTTAATGTGACAAGTGTCCTTATCACACGAGGGGAAAAGAAGATCCTGACACAGGGCACGAGTACCGACAAGAGGAGGCACCAGGTCCTCAGAGGTGTTCAGATGTGCTTGGTGGAAGCCTTGGGGGGGGGGGGGTCCCTGGAGAATCTACCCGGAGAGGACAAGCTCACGCCCTTCCTTCCGGGGAGGTGCCTGCTGCATGCTCCCAGTTTCCCAGGCTTAGTTAGCCACCCGTACGGGGTCATCGTCAGGCTGTCACCTCTGCTCTCGGAAGGCAAGCTCTCCTTGACACTCCCTGCAACGCTGGGTTGTGGCCGATCCAGGTGTGCACCCTGACCCCAGCGGAGGGTGCACAGTGAGGGCCGTTCCCCGTACACGCAGCCCCTAACTCCCTGGGACGCATTGCCACGTGTAAGCAATGCATTCTGGGTGACAAAGAGGTCAAGGGTAGCACTGAGGAGCTGTGACACGTGATCCGTGGCTAGGTTTGATGGCGCAGACATCTTAAGGAGGGTAGCAACTTAACCTCACAGTGGCAACCACAGGGCCCAGGGGAGAGGCGAGGGTGCACCCATGAACCCTTCCCACCAATAGGATGTTGTGTTCTGCTAGGTGATTTTATTCAGCAATGGGGTCTCTACAGGGGCTCAGGTTAAGGGAGGTTGCAGTGATTTGAGTGAGACGCCCTCCCCCCATCATCTTAGATGTTTGAACACCTTGGTCCCCAGCTGCCAGTGCTGTTTGGGAAAGTTAGGGTGGTACAGGCTTGCTGAAGGAAGCCAATGAGGGTGGGATTTGAGCGTGTATAGCTTCAACCCACTTCCAGTTTTCTTTCTCCGCCGCATTCTCATGGCCCCCTGCTCCAGCTGCCGTGCCTGCCAATGACTGCCATGTTGTCCCCCTGTTGTGATGGACTCTTAGCTCTCTGGAACCACGAGCTCAAATAAACCCTTTCTTCTCGAAGTCCTTCCGGTCATGGTGTTCTGTCACAGCAACAGCAAATTAGACGCCACGAGGGTGGGCGGTAATTCAGTATGACAGAAGCAAGAAGTTGGCATGGGGAGTGTGCACCAAGCAGAGATGAAGGCGGGGTGTGGGAGGATGGGTCCACACAGAGGGCTAAGCCAACAGCAGATGGAATGGGAGGAGGGGCGCGGTGGACACTTGGGTGCCAGATGTTTAGCCTCCAGGTCTTTGACAGGATAAATCTCTATTGCCTAAGCCCCTCGGGAATGGGAGATGGGGTAGGAGTGGCATCCTGGTCTAGCATTCTCAGCAAATGAACACAGGCAATAGCAAATGACTGCTGAGCTATTGCTCTAAGGTTTGGGAGTGATTTGTTATTCAGCATTAGCTAGCTGAGACACGGCTCACAGCAGTCTTGTCCCTTTGAAGATGAGAACTCACGTATAGGGTATGTATGCTTTAGATGTTTGCTCTATGAGCACATAGGCAAAAGAATGGACACCTAGCCACATAAATCCCAGAAATTTCTCTGGATACCCTCTCCCCCTCATGGATCAAGCCTTCCCCAGAGAATCAGGCTCCGGGTAGCTGCAGATCTGGGAGCTGCACACCCAGAGGCGCCTGGGAACCTGAGCAAAGCTCCGAGGTGAGGCACATCCTGAGGGAGCCGGCACTGGAAAAACAGGAAGGTGGGGGCCTCTTTTATGGGCATCCACAGCAGCTTGGTTCTGGGGGATGGAGGGCCAGGAGCCAAACAATGCTGAGAAGTGTTGGGAGAAGGGCCGGGCCACACAATGGAACCATGTGGAATGCTTCTGCAGCCTGGACAGCCAGCAAGCTCGCCCTGTTCCAGGATGCCTCTCACAGCTAGGGACAGGGCAGCAATTTAGAGACCCTGGGGACCTCTGAGCCTTGCACCTCCACACACCCTGAACTTTAGCTCAGGTAAGGCTCATGCCTTGTGCATTCCAGGACAAGGTGCAAGTTCCTGCTAGCGCATGGGGCTTGGCAAGCTTTCAGGAGCCAGGGGACTATGGGGCACTTTTCCACCTAACCCTCCCAAACCCACTTGGCAGTTTTTTTTCTGTGATTTTAAACCCCTTAAATGATGCTGAAATCCAGCTATATTTAATTTTAATTTTTATCTTTTCCCCTGTATTTGAAAGTAATGAGTGACCAAAAATCTCACTGCCTCTCACTGTGTGTGTGTGTGTGTGTGTGTGTGTGTGTGTGTGTGTGTGTGAGAGAGAGAGAGAGAGAGAGAGAGAGAGAGAGAGAGAGAGAGAGAGATGTGTGCATCAGAGGACAACTTGCTGGAGCTGATTTCCTCCTTCCACTTCCACTGGGTGTGTTTCCATCATCAAGCTCAGGCCACCAGGCTTGGCAGCGAGCTCCTTTATCCACTGAGCACTTTCTTTTGGACTCCCATGACCAACCTTTCCTGTGTTGCTCTTCTCCATTTCTTAACATTCTCTGCATGTGAACTTAGGTTGTAAATTTATTTATGTATTATTTCTTTGTTTACTTGCAGTGCTGGGGATGGAACCCAGAGCCTCATCAGAGCCTCACAGATGCTTGCTAGTGCTCTACATCTGAGATACATCCTTGCCTTCTTGTTTAATTTTGAGCCAAGCTCTTACAAAGTTGCCCAGGCTGGCCTTGAACTTATGATCCTTCTGCCTTAGCTTCTGAATGCTGGGGTCATAGGCCTGTACCACTATACCTGGCATGTGAATCTATATATCTACTATCTATCTATCTATCTATCTATCTATCTATCTATCTATCTATCATCTATCTATCTATCTATCTATCTATCTATCTATCTATCTATCTTTTCTTGAGATAAGCTTTCACATAGCCTAGGCTGGCCTTGAACTCACTACATAGCTGAGTGTGACCTTGAACTCCTGATCTCCCTGTCTCTACCTCCAGAGTGCTGGGATTAAAGGATGTACCATGTCATCTGGTTTATTCAGTGTTGGAGATTGAATCCAGGGCTTCACACATGCTAGGCAGACTCTACCAATTGGACCACACCCCCAGCCCTGATACACACACACCACACACACACACACACACACACACACACACACACACACACACACAC
>NW_026596034.1:36099098-36118302 GCF_907164565.1 Psammomys obesus | reverse complement strand
CACACACACACACACACACACACACACACACACACACACACACACACTCTTCCCAGAGGATTTGTACCTGTTTGGTGAGCAGGTAGGTCACAGACTCACTCCAGTGTTGTCAGCTCTGGGTCACCTGTGTAACAGGACACGGGCCCACTTGTGTGTCAGGATCCATTTGATGTCAGGGTTACGGGAAAACAGTCACTTCTTTCTAGGATGGAGCCAGGACTCAGCACATGCTAGGCAAGTGCTCTCCCCGGGCCCCGCCCCTCCCCCTCCCGTGATTTATTTTGCAGCTGTGAGGTTGCCTCTCCCGCCCTGAGCCAGGCTAGCTTGATCCTCTCCACTATCTCTGCACCAGGAGTGCGTTTCTTCAGCTTCACAGAATATGGAAGTCTGAAAAAAAAAAAAAAAAACCCTTGCCCTCTGTGAAGGATGTGAGCTGGCCCATGGCCAGGGCGGACTTCACCCCTTGTAAATACCTCCTTTTCCCGTTAGGAACCCTGAGATAAGCCTCAGGACTCTGCTGGGGAGGGCGGCGACCCTGATGTCTGTGGGAGGAGAGGACCCCTCCAGGGTCATCGTTTGCTTGTCTCTGTGGCCTTTCGCCCGGCATGGTGTGGGCTGGAGAGGAACCTTTCCTTGTTCTGTCCCTTCAGGGCTACATCTAGGGCAGGTTCCGGTAAAGTCCTAGAGGTCCGGGGTCAGCATTCACGCCCTCAGTTGCCTTTCCACCCTCTCAGCCTGGCTCATGGCCTGCTACCCTTCTAAGAGAGCGTCTTGGCCCTTTGTTGTTGCTAGTGGCTGTAGGTGACTGAGGCCATCATTGGCTTGGTGTTCCAGGTGAGACATGCGGAGGGCATCTTCCAGGCCGCTATGCACAGAACAACAAGGAAACGCCTCCTGGGGCCGTGTGAGTCCATGTGGCAATGAGTCTTTATGCCACCCATCTCTGAGGGAGCAATCATGCCAGGCTGGTGTCCAGTGAGCCTACAGCATATGCCACCTTTGATCCTCACAGCCTGCCCTCCGGTGGGGCCTGCCAGTGTGTGTGTGTGTGTGTGTGTGTGTGTGTGTGTGTGCGCACGCAAGGGGAGTAGAGCTGGCTCCCAGAATGTTACAGGGCAGAAATAGCCCATTGTGTGGAATGCCAAAGGTAGGTACAGTAGGAGGTTGTTGGGTCCTGAACAACCTGAGGCCTGAGAATCCTGCTGAGGCAGTTGGCAATCCCTCTGAAATCTTGCCCCAGGCCTTGGCAGCCTCTGTAGAGGGAGGAAGGAAAGGGACACTCAGAGAAGTCACACGCGAAGCTTCATCCAGAACAGCCCCAGCAAGGTGACAGGAGGCGCCTTCCAGAGACAATGCAGCCTCTCTCTGAGCAGGCTGCCTTGTGCCTTGCATCCTGTCCCAAAGTGCTGCTGCATGGATCATAGACACCCAGTGACTCCGGTGTGACAGAAGGCACAGACCTTCTCTGCTGGGGTCCTGTCTCCAGTGCTGGGGCCGTGCCCCCTCCCCCACTACCTGCATAGTCAGCAACCTCCTCTACAGGATTGGGTGGGCTTCCTGGTGACAGCAGGGCATCAGGCTCCCGCCAGCCTGGCACTCAGTGCCCAGATTACACACGAGCTTCATCAGGGGTTCCGAGCTAGTCTTGACCTCTGCTGGTTGGCCATCATTTATCCCATAATGCTTTGCATTTTTTGCTTGTACACAGATGGAGCCTGGAGGCCCCAGACAGAACATCCCAGGTTTCAGGCGAGCTCTACCCAGTGTGGGCACCTGCAGAAGACCACTGGATCTGGAGTGAGGTACCCCAGCTGTACCTTGGCCCAGGGTGCTGAGGACGCATGGGACCTGAGCTACTCAGTGTGATATCAGTGTCACTTTTGCTCAATCCTCAGAAGTGCAGAGGCACGTGGCTGTCCACAGCAACACCCCTCCCAAAGCTGGGCTTCATGTCAGCCTTGCACTGTATCTGACCCTGGAGAGACTGAAAGGCAAAGCCTGAACGATCTTCCGAGGCCGGGGCTGTCATCCGTCACCCAAATGATCCTTCCACAACTGTAAACACCTGTGGCTCTTCCCCTCCAGAGCCTGGGTTGGCTGTAGCTTTGGGGTTCTGTGGAGTCCTTTGTAAGGTCAGCTCTGCAGGAACTTGCTTGCTGTGTGCTCCTGGGTATTTTCTGGAAACCTTGGACCGTGCTCCATCATGGAGGCTGCAACTCTGTGCTGCAAGTTGTACCTTGAGTCCCCGAATTTCAGAAGACGCTGCAATTGAGGGTGATAGGACAGGGCTCTGCTCTGTACCATGGTACCCCTTCTTCCCCTACACCCCAGCTTTGCTGTGCATAGGCCAAGAAGTGCCCCTCTGTCCTTGGAGTCTGTTAGATGCTCTGTGAGCTGAACCAGGTCATGTCTCTATGTATCCTTGTGTGTGCACGAATGTGTGAGTGTGCGTGTGTTCATTTGTATGTGGGTGCGTATGCATGTGGGCTCATGAAGGCTAGAGGTCTCAAAAGTGTACTCAAAAGCTATCAACCTTGGTTTGCAGAGAGGGCTTCTCACTGAACCTGGAGTTTTCTGATTTGGCTGGCTGGTCCCTGCCCCAGGAATCTTCTGCCTCTGTCTTCCCCATTCCTGGATTACAGGCATGTGTCACCGTGCCTGGCTTCTTACATGGGCCCTGGAGATTCATGTATCATGCACCTTACACAGCCCCAGCTGTCTTATCCCCCTCCCCACCCACCATCACTTCCTGATTCATATAGTCAGTCACATGGGCTCGTCTGTGAGGAGGCGTCTAGCCCTGAATCCGATCCTACCATTTTGTGTTATCTTCTCTGATCTAGGAGAAGACCCAAAGACCCTAGAAAAGGGATCCTGGATTCTGGAGCTTCACGTGGAGCCTTCCCCACTGTCCTGTCCACAGAGGAGGACCCGTGTATAGAATCAGGCTTCTGAAACCGCAGCAGCTGGATTATAGTTCTGCAGCCACCTTATAAGAAAGCATGCTCAAACAATGGGCTTGCACCATCTGAGCCTTTCTCCGAACTGTGTGAAACGGACCCACGGACACGTTTTCATGTATATTTGGGGACGTGTGTGTGTGTGTGTGTGTGTGTGTGTGTGTGTGTGTGTGTGTAGTTCTGAGAACAATCTTGGTTGTCATTCCTCAGAGGCTGCTTATTTTTTGAGGCAGAGTCTCTCACTGATCTGGAACTCATGTGCCCACTGAGCCTTGGGGAATCTTCCTGTTTTTGTTTTGTTTTGTTTTGTTTTGTTTCCCAGCCCTGGGAATACAAATGTATACCACAATGCCTGCTATTGTTATTTTTTAATGTGGGCACTGTGGTTCAATCTCAGGTCCTTATGTGTGCAGGCAAGTACTTTCACCACGGAGCCATCTCCCAGCCCCTGTCCCTGCATCTTGAAATGGCTTGGCTCACCCTTAGGGGCCTGGGGAGCTTAGGTGGGCAGCTTGAGGGAGAGTCAGATGGCATGGCTCCAGAATGGAGGCTCGAGATGGGGAGAGTGGGATTCCCCAGAAGAAAACCACAGGGGGAATAAAACGAGGCCAGGCCACATCAAGGAGAGTCTCCGATCAGTGGAGACTGTAAGTGTAGCATGGACATCACACCCGAGAGTAAGACGCTAACGAAGGTGGAGCAGATGGGGGCTCTCCGAATGATTTCCACAACCGTTCTGCAGAAGAAAATACATTTTTGTCTTTTAAAGGGAAGGACCTGCCCTGTCTCCTCTCCTTCTTCGGACATTCTGCTGTCAGGATGTAACAGCCCGAGCTCAGGCAGCTGTCTTATACAGTAAGGAAGTGCAAAGAAGCTGAGGCCTTTCCCGATTCCACACAGGCACCGTTTGGCACCAAACGAGCCTCTCTCTTTTGTTACAGAACAAAACGTTGTAGGTATAATGCACCAGGCACCAGTTCGGCTTGGTTTTGTCCCTGTGCATCACAGCCAGTGCTAACAGACGTGGTGTGTACTTTTTCAGGGACTCAAGACTTTGGCAAAAGTGAGCCTGGGGTTCTTTCCCCGAGCAGCACCGGCTCAGGAGACCAGCGGCGTGTCTCTCCCCGGGTCCTCTTGCTGTTTCAGCAATAGTGGTTGGTGGCAGGTCCTCTAGACCTGATTCATGGCTGCCTTGACACATGGAGGGAGAGTCATACGCTCCGTCTGCTAGATCCTCCCGATGGCATTTCAGTGCTCTCCCACTTCGCAGGAGTTACGATTTATGTCTAGTTCATCAAGATAAGGCTGAGAGCTGCGCACTGGGTCTGTGGCTGCCGGCCGGCCCGGGAAGCTGGCGTGGCCTCCGCAGCACACAGCGGAACCAAATCCGTGCAATCAGCAGAGGGTGATTTAGCCGGTCCACCCCCACCCCGGGGCCCCACATTTAAACAGATGTCAGCGGGCAGCAAGCGCAGCGGGAGGAAGACATTAGCGTAAGTTACTGCATCGGAAGAAGAGGGAGCATGCAAACTTGCTAAAAGGGAAGGCGAGTATTTATGGCTGCAGTTGCTGGCCTTCTCCTCTCCTGTCTCATCATATGAGGCGACTAGAACCCCTTCCGGTTGCTGCTCTGGCAGGCTGGGCTGAGGGAGGCTCCAGAGATCCTCCTCGCCAAGGACCCCAAAACCCCCTTTGAGAAGGCCCCGACAGTCTTTCACAGGAAGGTGGCAGCTCAGGTCCCAAGATGGGCACCCATTGGACAGATGGAGAGACTGAGAGATGGAAGCAAACTGAGGTGAGCTCCTGGCCAGGAAGTGTTGAGTTTTCTGTACGCCATTTTCCGGTGGTCTGTGATGTCATTTGTTGCGTTCTGGGCAAGCAGGTCCAGGTTTTTCCCGGGAGATTTGTTCTCTGTCTAGCCCATTCCACTGACTGCCCCAGGTGCTCCTGTACTTGTGCCTAAGGCTGGCCACAGACACTCCCTCAGCCCTTCTTCCTTTGACCCAGCTGGTCCAAATCCTTATGGTGCTCAGTGTGTTAGCAAGTGAGGAATCCCTGTTCTATGGTGTCATCCTGGCCCCCTGCGGGGGGAGGAAGGACTGGTGGGGATGTGCCTCCTAGGTTGTGACTACAGATGAAGCAATTGGCAGTTGCATGGAGAGAGAGAGAGAGAGAGAGAGAGAGAGAGAGAGAGAGAGAAACAGAGACAGAGAAAGAGAGAGAACAAGAAAGAGAAAGAGAGGGAGAGAAGGAGAAAGATCAGCCACAGCTGCCCTGAGGCCATCTGGCACTGGCTGGAACCTATTATGCTGCTGTGAGAAAGCCGCCTTCCCACTTCTTGCCTCACTGACCCCAGCTTGGGAAGGTCTATTTTGACTTGCTCCACACTGGCACCCAGTCTGCCCTTGGGTCTCTGTCTAACCACATGTACCCTCAGACACAGACTCTATACCTTTGCTAGCCCTGAAGGGATGCCTCATGGGTTGACCCTGTCTTAGCCAGTCTCCAGCTCCAGCTGTCTCCCATCTCCAGGGCCGTGTATGGCAGGTGACCAGGAAATGAACAAGCAAATCAAAGGAGAGTAAACTGGGGAGCCCTGGGGAACACAGGCCTTCTGAGGTTCAGTGCTCAGGGAAGGGACCTGGTCTGCCTTCCCAAAGCTGCAGGATTACACTCCTCTGAGCTTGGGGACAGAGGAGAGGTGCTCACATTTTGCCACACTTGCTCTGCTCGGCTTGCAGGCCTCTGGTGACAGTGTCAGTGTGGCAGTTACTTTACTCAGTAAAGGGGTCAGCGAGCAAAGCCTCATAGCCAATCATTCTGTGGCCAGAGCTAAAGAGCCTGGTATGGGTTCAAGTCAAAAGAGTATCTGGGTGACACTTGAAGGTGACATGCTGTAAAGGGTACTCATCACGGGCCATTCCCACGTTGGACTGTCATGTTGGGCAGCGGTGAGGACCAGTGCCCACCGGGCTGTGTGATACAGAAAGCCTTGAACCTTTTCTATGCCCTCTTACAGACCTGTGTGGACCCTGGTCTGAAGTGATCTGTCTGTTCTCGTGTGCTCACACGAGGCCTCAGAAGCCATAAACCTGGGCTGCATCAACCCATCCCTTGGAGACAGACAGGCTGTGACCGCTGCATAGCTGTGTCTTCCCAGGGGGTCCACAGGTGATTCTTTCTGAGCATGGCCTCTGAACACACACATTGTTTGAACGTTCCCTCAGCTCTGCAGCAGGGCTCTTGCCTGCCGAGTGTCCCCCTCTGCCTTTAAAGGTGTGTTGAAAGCTGGGTCCTGCTCACAGTCCTCAGTTCTGCAGCCTAAAATAATACAGCAGGATGCTGGCGGGGGACCTTGTACTTCCTGCGACTGTTCGGCTCACATTCTCCCAAAAATAACAGTGAGACTGTTCACACCTGCGCTGGCCACGTTTCCTCTAACAGCCGGGAGATTAATGGGTTCCATTCAGAACGGACCCTTCTGACCTCATTTGTGAAGTTTGGGGACTCAGGAAATTGCACGCTAATCCAAATCTTGATAATCCCAAGATCCTGGCATTCTTTCCCCCCTTGCCGCTTCGCAGACCCCAAACGCCTCCCTCTGAACTGAGCTTCAGCTTTCAAAGTTTTGATAAGATGTAAAGTCGATTACTCCTGGCAGCTAGCTTCCAGTTCGGCCTGTGCACGCTGGGTGGAGAGATGGGAGACCGTACAGAACAGGGATCCTGTTAGCTTCCTGTGGGCTGTCCACTGGGCCAAAGAATGAAAGGAATGAGGGTGCCCTCCAAAACGTGTCTCCCCTGCAGGCTGCAGCCATCTCTTGCAGCGGCGGGAAGCACGCATAATGCTCTCACACGTGGCTGTCCCTCCGAGCGTTTCAGCCACTGCGCCTTCCGCCCTAGCCCTGTTGCTGCAGCAAATCCTCCCGGTTGCCTCCTAGGTCTGAGTCAGGAGGTAAAGAACGTACCGAGGAGGGACTTGAACTGGAGCATCTGGCTCCTGGTCAGAGTTTCATGTCATTACAGACCATCCACTGAGTCAGGGGGCGGGGGGGCAGGTCTTTTATTGCAGTCCTGGATCTCAACCCTATGATCAAGGACATACTCCTGATCCGACTGCCTCTACCTCCCGAGAGCTTGCATTACAGGTGTGGGCCACCATGCCTGACTAACTAGGTCTTATCCAAATGCATGATCCTCCAATAGAGTCTTTCCACCTCTGCACACGGTAGGTGCAGCGTGAGTGCATGCTGAGAGATAAATGGATGGAGCTCTCCCCAGCCTTCCAGCCTGCTGCGGCCTTCCTCCTCTCTCACTGGTCACTGATGGTTTCTGTGAAGAGCACTGAGGCCAGACACACCTTTGTGAGCTGCTTAGTTCTATAAAGTTCTATAAAGTTAAGAAAAATTCTCAGCTCATGTTTGGGCAGTGAATAATGGTAGCCAGATGTTTAAAGGGGTTTGTAGGGCTGGACAGACGGCTCAGTGGTTAAGGGCACTTGCTGCTCTTACAGAGGACCTAGGTTCAGTTCCCAGCTGGCAGCTCACAACCACTTATAACTTCAGCTCCAGGGGACCCGACAGCCTCTTATTGTCTCTGTGGGCACTGTACTCTCATGCACACATATTATTAAGAATGAAAGACTTTTTTAAGGGTTCACAGAGGGGTCATCCTCTCTTTGACCTCTGCCCACTTGATATACCTCGAGTGAACTTCATCTTACTGTATAGATGCCCTTTTGTCCATTTCAACAGCTGTGCTATATTCACTCAAAGCACATCCCGTTCTCTGTTTAAACGGCGTCTGCCACCCAGACATTGAGTTTTCACCTTTTGCCATTACAAACAGGGATGCACTGAGCAGACCGTTGTATGGATTTGGATCTTAGTACAGATGACATGCTCCAGGATGCAGGAAATGCTTTCTGAGGAAGTATGTATAATGTGTGCATACAAGAACATTATTTTTATTGAGTGTAGGTACTCGAGTAGTAATCTAAGAACAGCCCAAACAGACTTGCCAAGTGGAACCCTGCCTGAGGAGGCTGGGAACTGTCCTATTTATGTGTTACATATTCTGGTTAAGGTGGCCGTTCGCGGCGGTTTCCTTTCCCCGTCTGCCCACTTGGTCATTTTCTCCACTGACTCTTTCTATTCTTTTGTGACTGTCTTTGTGTTTTGTAGATAGAGTCTCATCACGCAGCCTAGACCGGCCTCCGACATCTTGGTCCTCCACCTCCGCTGCTGAAGGGCTGGGCTTCTACCTATGTGACACCATCGCCCACCTAGTGTACGGACCTTGCAGGAGGTACCACACAGTAAGATGAGGAAGCATGGGTTTTTGTTCTGACTTTGCTCAAAGGCCCCAAATCAAAATAAGGCTCTTCTGTATGTCACCGCAGATGTCATTCAGAACAAAGTAAAATTTTAGGATAATACTTGACCTTTTCAGGGAAGCCCCCTACCCAAGTCCCAGGGATTGATTCTTGGTCAATTTTTAAAGGTTGAGAAGGCTACATTTCCTTAGGCTGATGTGACTACTGGAATCAGGCTTCCGTGGAGAGAGCGACCGAGCTCTCAGAAACCCAGAAGTCTGCTGCTGTGTCACCCTGTGGTCCCAGGCCCTACCGTATCCTTGAGAAAAAGGGTGTGTTACATCCAGTCATTCAATGGTGATGACAACGATGGTGACAGCGGTGACCATGATGATGATGATGGCGGTGATGACGATGATGATAGTGATGATGATGGTGGTGATGATGATGATGGTGATGATGATGGAGCTGATGGTGAAGGTGGTGATGGCGATGATGCCATGGTGATAATGGTGGTGGTGATGAGGGTGAAGATGGTCACAGTGGTACTGATGATGATGATTTTGATAATGGTGACAATGATCATGACGATTTGGTGATGGTGGTCACGATGGTAATTATGATGGTCATAATGAACTCCATTGAGAGCTTCCTCTTTCTTAGGCACCCCAAGTCCATCACCTGCCTAGTATGTCAGCTTTCTTAAAGCAGTGACAATAGCCAGCCTTTGCTGAGGAGCCTGACCCTCAGACGGGCTTCCCAGTGCAGTCAAGCACACCCACTGGGCCTGTGAGTTTCCTGCAATGTTATGAGCATTAGGAGGGCCCCTGTGGTGCCCCACAGTACTCAGCTAAGGCCGCAAATGTGCTGCTTCCATCCCAATCCTTGGCAGCACTGCGGTCACTTGACTTTGGAGAGTGACTTCTCTTTCCTTTCCGGAATCCCCATGAAGTGATATTTAAATGAAGCAGAAGATTATAACCCAGAGAGCCTCCTTCTGGGAAAAGCAGTCCTTCCATGTCGGTGCAAGGACGTGAGGAGGAGGCAGAAGCCAGCCACGGGGCCAGAGGGAGACATTCCCGTCTCACAGCAGATGAAGACACGAAGGGTCAGGCAGGCTCCATGAGGGCTCTGGGTCCACACAGCAGGTAGAAGGCACAGCTCTTTCGACCTCAGCTTGTTCTCTTCATCTGAAGCCTAGGGAGGTTGCTTGAGGTTGCAGGGCCCTTCCTGCTCCGGCAGACCAGCCGTTGGCTCTGAGTGACTCGGGGAAGTGGGGACACCTGAGGCTGCTGTTCCCCCATGTTGGCTCGGCTCCATAGTCTGAGTCTCGCTGCTTTCTGAGCTTGTTTGGAACCTCGGGGGAAGAGGTCATGCTACCAAAGCTCAGGAGCTGCAGCTATTGTTCGGCAACCCAGGCCCCGGCTCACCAGGAAATCCATGGGGAGGTGAAGGCCATGCTGGCCCGGCCCTTCAAAGCGGTTCCTCTGCTGCAGGCCTCGCTCAGGCCAGCCCACAGCTTCCCAGGAACTTTCTAAGGGACCAAGAGAGGCAAGACTGGGGCCAAATGTGGCCTGAGGTGGACTTTGCAAAACAGGAGGTGAAAGGCAGGGCTTTAGACACAACCTCAGGAACCGTGGGATGACTTGAAGGCCAAGAGACACACTTAACATGGCTTGTTGCTTAGGGCAGCCTGGTCAACTGGAAACCTCTTTTAGAGGAAGGACCCCAGACATTGATCTTGATCAGAAATGGAACTGGGCAGTTTCTCTGCAGCAGAGTTCTCAGTGATGCTGCCAGCCAGGCCAGGGATCTGGGGACACCTGATAGCACCTGTAGACTCTTCAGTTTGTGGTTTAGGGTGCTACTAGGGTGGCTATGACAGAAGGGCACACTACAGGCTACAATAAGGCAAGTAGCCTCCCCTGCCAACACACAGAAAATGCTTATCTAGCCCAGATGTCAACATTGAGAATGGCATCTCCTGTCAGTGGGAATCTCAAGAGTCCCATTTGGTTTTGGTGGAGAGAACTGAAGTGCTTCTGCCAAAGTAGATGGCTGTCGACTCCTTGGCAGAGAATGGCAAAGGTATAGAAGTCAGGCTCCTCTGTATGTGATTTCTAGTCTAGGAAAAGCAAAGACTCCGTTAGACAATGAAGGGAACATTAGAACGAGCTGTGAAGAGAACCTTTGGCCCCCTCCTCCTATAACTCAGGTTAGAGTCCATGGTGGAGGTCTGTCCACAGTCTACCCAGAGTCCTGTCACCTCCTCGTACTCTGAGGTCCCATCTACACAGCTGTCTCCTCCTTCTTCCTTCTCCCAGTTGCACTTAGTAGACATCAATCATGCTAAATTCTGGGGATCTGGAGATGAGGACTCAGGCCAGGGGTCCCCCATCATGACATGGGAGGGGTGGCCAGGAACACGGGAGTGGCTACTGCTCTCAGGGCTTAAAGAGTGTGTGGACAGATGGCTTGCTTGTTCATTTCCTTTAAGGGTGCTGGATGCTGTTCCTAAGGAAATTTTAATTCATGCTTTTATCCGTTTGTTTGTTCAACAGACGTTAACTCGAACGGCAAGCACTGTGCGCCAGAGTCTGTGACGGCTGTTGACAGATGGACATGAAGAAAGCTGCCTATCTGTATTCGTTAGGTACCACCATGTAACCAAGTACCTCAAACTCAGCAGCTTAAGGCAGCTGAGCCCCTAAGACCCTTGACTAACACTCCATCACTTCATGGCATGTGCTTGCGCAAAGTCTCGTCGGGCACTCGACTCCTGTGCCCTCAGGGAAGTGAGGAATAGTTAAAATGGGCGTCAGGGAGGCAAGCAGGGGCATCCTACATGCCCAGTGGTCCTTTCATGCAAGGGGCCACGGAGGTGCCCCTTGTACTGTTCTCATTTTTTTGCTTCCTGGTTTCCCAACTCTAATTCAGTTTTTTTTTTTCTATTTGTTTGTTTTGTTTTTTGATCCTTTAGTTTTTGTTTGCTTGTTTGTTTGTTTATGAAATAGAAGCTCATGTAGCCCAGGCTGCCCTTGAACTCACTTTGTTTCCGAAGAGGACTTTTGGCCTCTCCAGCCTCCTGCCTCTGCCAAGCGCTGGTGTGGCAAGCCCGAGTCACCTTTCCTGGTTTGTGTAGTGCCGGGAGCCCACCCAGGACTCATGCTTGTTGACTGAATGTTCTATCCACTGAGCCACACTCACTCGTTTTATTAGTAGAGTTTTTGTTTTCTTCGAAAAGATTCAAAACCAGACAAGTAAAGGAGGGTGAAGGTCAACAGCCCTCTTACTCATGCCTAATTTATAAAACAGGCAGAGAATCGCCCAGAACTACACATCAGCCCTTCTAGCAAATTCTTTGCCACACAGGAGATTCATCACACTTTTGGAAACTATGCCTGAGAATATTTGTGAATGGGAAAGAGGTTCCCGGCAGAGAAACCAGGCAGGCTGTCCGGGATCTAAAGCAGGAATAACCAGTAATAGTGATGACGATGGTGATGATGATGATGATGATGATGATGATGATGATGATGATGATGATGATAGTGGTGGTGATGATGATGGTGATGGCTGCAGCCATGCTTGGCTGAGCTCTTGCTTCTGCTCCTCAGGGATTTTAGAAATGTTTTATGGATTGAATACTATTAGCAAATAGCAACTTCTGAGATGACGCTTCTGTGTGTATACAAGGAAGGAACCCACAAGGTCGCACACAGTAGACAGGTGCTCTATCGCTGACATGCCATCCAGCTTTCTTTTTAACTTTTAATGTTGGGACAGAGTTTCAGTGAGCTGCCCTTGAACTTACCTTGTAGCTCAAGCAGACCTTGGCTTTGCAATCCTCCTGCCTCAGCTTCTACAGTCATTGGGATGACAGGGCAGTGCCAGCAGGCCCACAGGTGGACACTGTCATTATTATACTTTACAGGGAAGAAAAGCTGAAATTTAGAGAGAACAAGAAGTCAGATGCAGATGGCCAAATCATTCCTGGGACCCCTGGAAAGCCTAGGCATAAGTCCCAGCCTGTTGTAGGAGTACACACGACTCTCTGGGGGTCTTTTCAGGGCTCAGGGTCCAAAGCTAAAGTTCTGATACATCTTTACTGGGCTCTGTGCTCTGGGAAACAGGCTTCAGAAATTCTTGGAAATGTGTGAGGGTTGCTGTCTTCCATCCAAGCTATAAAAGTCCAGTTAATGGAAAAGGTGGATTCAAAGAAGAGAAAAAAAAATGCTGGGAGCTCAAGGAAGTTGAGGAGCAAGAACGGCTCTCTTGCCTTCCTGGCTGAGGCTCCTGGAGTTTGTAACATGTCACCTGGTGTCAAACAGTGCACATCAAATCCCAGGGACCTGGGCCAAATCAAGGAGTCTGGGAACAAAGCCTGGCAAGATGAGAAAAGTGAAGTGCACGGAACAGTGGGTGCTGAGTGCGAATCAACCCAAACCAGTTGCCAAGGGTCTCAACACACAGCCCTCTGAACATCCAGGTGCCTGCTGAGGCTCTGGCAGGCATCATTTCTCCCTCTGTCTTTCACAAGCCAAACAAAGTATGAGATGTCCTCCTTCTATCTTGTGGGGAAACTGAGGCCTAGAGGAGTCAAGTAACCCACCGATACAGCCACTGTATTAGTCAGTCAGAGGGTTACGTTCTGCAGTAGTAATGAACAGCCCTGAGTCCCAGTGGCTTAAAGTAACAAAGGCCTCATTATGCTTAAAGTTGCAGACCTACTGTGAGCTTCCACAGACACTGAGGTCACTCAGGGAGCTGGGATGATGGAGTAGGTGTCTTACACCAGAAATTAACCAAACCTTAGACGTCACACTCACAGCTTGTTCACCGGCACTGGTTTTGTGGGCTGGGAGCACAGTTAGAGGAGCCTCAAAAGGAGCGTGAGTGTAATAGGGACACCAGAGAAAACTGCCAGGACAATGGCCGCCATCGGTGGAGATGTGGGATTTGAACTCACGTCTGCCTCTGTTGGAGCTAGGTCATCAAGAATCTTCTGGAAAAATCAACAGAAAAAGGAGTCCCAGAATTCATCCTTGTGTATCCCTTGTTCTCGGTCCTTTCTGCCCTGAACAGTCACGCCTATCCATTTATCTCCATGGGAAATGAGTGTGTCTTCTGAGACAGGCCTCCCTGGGCTTACCCTGGCGAATATTCTGGAAAGAGAGTGCATGCCTTCCCAAGATGGAGTCCCTTCCTGCCAGTCAGTCCTGCTAAGCTGGTGCTAGAGACCCACATAGAGGAAGCTCCCCCTTCACACAGTGGGTAAATGCTCAGACTCACGCACGCACGCACCCATGTTCACAGACTGGGCATCCCGCTCCACCAGGTAACTGGAGACTTAGCTTCCTCCTGCTGGCTTCTTGTGCTGTGTGGAGGGAAGCTTTTACCCATGTGGTCAGAGCTTTTGGTTCTCCTGCACCGGCATGCGAAGGAGGTTAAGTAGGTCCTGACGGGGCGGCTGCACACCCCTGCACCTCCCTGCTGAGAACTGGACCTTGGAAGGGAAGACAGGGAGATGCTGTCTCTGCTTGGATGGAGGCTCATGTGTGTCCTACTAGGGTCATGTGGGGCATCTGTAAGACAAATGGTCTCCCCGCCCGCTCTCTGATTGCTCATCACCTCGGGGGTTGAGGGGAGGGTCCATCCTCATTTTACTGTGCAGCAGGACAAGCCGGCACCCTCTGTGCATCCCTCTGGGAGACTAGGAGTCTCTTGACCAACAGGGGTAAGCCCACACCACCTCAGGGTCACAGAGCCCTACTGGTGCCAACTTGCCCAGCCTCCACCACGTGACTCCATCACTCTTCACAGATAAAGTGGCCATTTGCATGATTGATTACATGGGCAGCACTGAGGGAAGGCAGCCAGGAACCCCAGGGACCAAATTCCACCGTGGCTGATGAATAAGTCTCCTTTCTACTCCAGCCCCTGGAGGGGCTGAGGGAGCCGAATGCAAATTTAGTCTAAGCCAGGGCCTATCTCCTCTCAGTGCCCAGCCACTTCCAAAGTCCCACTGCCAACTTCAACACACATACGTCCATTTGGTGAATGCACACCCAGACGGGTTGAGGGTGCAAAAACACAGGCGCGTCCAACCAGGCCCTGAACTTCCCCAAGAGCCAGTCTCTCCCAGGCAGCCAAGGCTCTGAGGGAATGAGGAAGCCCCGGGCAGTGTGAAATATTATTCACCCGCTCTGCCTCCGACAAGCCTTGGGAACCTATTTGGAGGCCGGGGGATAAATGACTGCTCAGAATGGTTCCCTCCTCTGCACAAATATGATTTCACAGTGCCCCAAACACCCCCAGGAACTTGAGATGGGACACAGGCCCCTGGTGACTGGCTGCTTGGTATAGTTACTTTTTTTTTTTTTTTAAACCACAGGAACTTAAATGGTCAGAATGTCTCCAGGAGCTTGCTGGTCCCCAGTGAAGGGTCTGTTCACTGGCCACCTCCCCTCCTCGCCTGAAGCTGTGTGCTTGCCTGTGTGACGCTTCATCGTCCCTCCTCACTATCTCCTACAGTTCTTGCTTTGTTATCCTGGCCAAACATGGTGACTAATGAATGCTCCCCGAAGGCTTTGTGGCGAGGTCATCTATCACCAGGTACCAGGGTGGATTCTGTGCTGGGAGATATACACTCAAAGAGCAGAAGGAAAGTAGCGGGAGCCCCACACCCCACATTACCCTGTTCTGAAGTTCGCTGCCACCTTGGGCAGCCTTCCCTCACATTTCCATGGAGAATGGAGGTCCCATGCTGTTCAAGAATTGTGGGGGAGGAGCAGCTGGCTACTGGCCAGCAGGCAATGCCAAGCTCTTTCTAGAGCATTCCTTAGCCCGGCAAAGCCCACAGCGTCTCTAGAACATGCAAGACAGCCTCATGCCTAAGAAGTTGGGGTGAGTCTTGAACAAGGCCTGAGTCAGAACAAGGTGAGTCAGAACAAGTCTGAATGTGCTGCCATTTTAGAACTGCTACTCTCTGAAAGACAGGAGTCAACGAGATCCCAGAGAGAAGAGAGGGCAGTGGGGCAGGCCAGTGAGCAGGCTGCTGAGCCGCTTTGGGTGATCTGCTCCAGCTCTCTTAGCCTGTTGGTCTTAGTTTGGTTCTTCTGGAAACAGATGTTGAGAAGCGTGGAGAGTTTGGCTCAGAGGTGGTGGTGGGCATCAGGGTACAGAGCCGAGTGTTCATTGTGGAAGGGAAGGAACCAATATGGATAGATATAGGGTAAGTCGTCAGTTCTATTGTCCATGGTCTTTCGAATGTAACTCCTCGGCGTCACCCCCCAGGCCCCCAAAAAACTCTGAAAGTCAAAGCAGAAGGCAGTCCTGGGAGGCAGCTGAGCCGAGGAGCTGGGGTGACGTCACCCTTATTTCCATGCTCACCTGTAGGGGGTGCCTGTAGGCACTGCTCAAACCCATCCGGGGCTGGTTTGGCTGCTGTAACAAGCGAGTCCTCACAGCCCCCAGGGCTGGTGTCTGCTGGTGGCTCTGGATGGTTGTTATAGGACCGGCTCCTCCTGCCGTGGAACAAAGGTGTTGTTTGCATTCGGAGACTAATCTGGATAGAGGGGTCGAAAACAGGCATGCCTTATAATATGGTCCTTACAGCCCCGACTTCCCCTCTATTCAACGCTATAGACAAAGACATCTGAACCTATCCTATCTGGACAGAGGAGCCCCTGACTAGACCAGCCACACCACACCGTTCCTGGAGCACTGTCCTGTGTGGTGGGCAGCAAGGTCCTCGCTGGGTTGACTGTAATGGAGCATGGAGAGCTCACATCACACAGCATCTCAGGAACAGGGCTGTTCACTGAGCTTGGACTCGAGAAACATCTGTAGAATAAACACGAAGGGATGGAGGAGAGAGTGAGAAAAGCCATCAGACTCCGACATCTGGGGAACACGGCCAGGCTCTACTTGCCTTTCGGAAACCACACCAGGTACTGTTCTCCGTGTGGAAGGAAAGAATTGGCTGGATGATAGGACATTTTTCTCTAAGACATGGAAGGAAACGTTTTGACTGCTCTCCAGGATATCCGGAGCCTGGCGGATGGATTCCTTCCCCGCTGGCCGTCTCCTTCAGGCAGGGTGTTTACTTGGATGGGGTCTACGCCTGCTGGAGGGCAGGTGTCCTGGGGCAGCAGAAACCTACATTCTCCTGGCTGCCTGGAAATCAATGGGGTTTCCTGATTTGGTGGGAATGGGAATTTTCCCAGCAGAAGTGAGCCAGTCCAGGGAGCGCATGCTTCGGGGGAAGCCCTGGGTCCCCAACATTAGTCACCCAAAATGGAGGTTGTTTGAAATCTCAGTGTGAGACTTGTATACTTGGTCTCCAGAGGCAGAGCAGGGACGCTGGGGAGGATGAAGGCTGAGGACTTGTGGTGGGCATCCCTTCTTGCCAGTGTTTTGCTCCCTAAGGCTGCACACTGCATGCATGAAGTCCCAGGATGTGGCATCCATTTAGAAGCGTGGTTGAATTCCACCCTGGTTCCTTGAGGACCTGGAACTGAGGACAGTGGCCACGGTTAGGCTTATAGTGTCAGGCTCTCATTGGATGGCACCTCTTCTGCCCAGGCCTTGAGTTAGGAAGCAGGTGACCGGAACTGAGCTGCGAGGGGCAGGAGCTTGCAAACACAGATGTAAATAAGAACGATGTGTGCCAGGGTGTCAGAGGGCCTCCAGTGAGAAGAAGCTAGCCAATGTCAGGACCATCAAGAGCTGGGGTTCAGACTGGGGATATGGGGGCCTCATGCCGGCAGTGCCCTCAGCAGGCCCTTCTTGCCCACCCACCCCCTACCCCGGCATGGTCATCCCCCTCCTCTGTGCTCTATGGGTCTTGGTGGGAGCCCCCGGTGGCTTCTAGGCCCTTTCTGCAGGCTGGGAAAAGGCAGTGACCTCAGGCCTCCCTTATATGTAGAAAAAAAAAATGGCAGGAAGATCTGAGGGATTGTGGGAGGCTGTGGAGGGGCCTGTGGGCTATTAGAGGGGATCCATTGATGCTGGCTGGGACCCAGATGTGGGAGTATTGAGGACAGCCAAGCTGGGATCCTCTTCCCAGCTTCCATGACCCTTGCCCACCATGTGACCCTGATTAAAATAAGCCAGTGAAAGGCAGAGTGAGGACACTGGGAAAGCAGCAGCAGAAATGCAAGCTGGGCGGGGTTTCTGAGTCAGCAGGCAATGCCTGGAGGGGCCGGAGGATTGACTGCAGGTCAGAAGGGGCGCAAGCCACATCGCCAGCCGGAGCACTGGGACGAAGGTGGCAGCTTGCAAAGGATATGCGGTGTGGCCAGTTCCCAACTTACATCCCAGAATCCCACACTCGCTGGCCAGCTGCAGGGCACTGGCCCGCGCACCAGCAAGTGTCCAGTACCTCAACAGCCTCTGAGTAATGGTTCCTGGCTCTAGGGCTTCCCTAGCCAGAGCCTGCTCCCTCTCCCCCAACCCAGTGCGGCTTTACTCCACACAGCCTTCTTCCTTCCACTCTCTGCTCACATTGGCTTTCTAGAGGGTCTCTGTCTCCCTGTCTCTATTCCTGTCTCCCCCTCCATCTGACGGCCTTGCCAAGACAAGGCAGTCTGCCATACTTGACTGCATTTCTTCACGTGGTCTTTTCTCCCCCAGCCTTCATGCACACACACACACACACACACACACACACACACACACACACACAGCCACTTGTTTGAACCAAGCCTGTGGGTGACTAGGGTGTTCTGGCTGTAAGACCCAAGGCCCCTGCTCTGGCAGACTTCCCCCTAAACCTCTTGCAACCCTGACTCCCCTCCCACTGCCTCCCAAACCCCTCCACCTGTTCTTTTCCTTCCATGTGGATTTGGTTCATATTAGTGTCCAGAGCTGAGACACTGAAGGCCCTGATGTGGCCAAGGAAACAGGATGGCTGCCTGAGCCACAGGGGAAGGTGCTCCTGGAAGGTTTGCCAGCCCAGGAGACTGAACCTCAGATGGGGGTCTTGGTTTGGAATGGGCCTAGTGCTGGCCTCACGGCCCCAGGGGCCTGCCAGGGTAGAGCAGCCTCTACCAGAATGCTGGGACCAGGTTTGGCTAAGCCCTGCACTGTATCAGATGGCTGATAGTGAGACTGAAAATGGGCTGAAGGAGGAGAGAGAGAAAGGGAGGGAGGGAAGGGAAAAGTAAGGGGAGGAAGTGGTGGGGAGCTTGAGGGAAAGACAGAGCCATAGATGAGGGTAGAAGGAGAGCTGAGACAGAAAGTATAAGGGGGAGCCAAGAACGAGAGAGAAGAAAGAGGTTGAGAGAGTCAAGAGCTGGTGGGCAAAGAGAGTGGGAGCTAGAGAGGCAGAACCATGGGAAGAGGGGTATAGGAGAGGAAGGAGGAAGGCAGCAAGCAGGAGACAGAGTGAGGGTGTGCAGAGGCTGGGTGCTAGCTCCAGCAGAGTTCTGTCCATGAGGTCCCATCATCCTTGCAGAGAGCCCGCCCTCCAGCCTTGGGACAGAGGGCAAAGTCTAAAGCCACAGTGCTGTGAGTGCTGGAGGCCCTCGGCCTCTGCATTCCTGTGGGGGTGACTCCCCTACCCGATAGCAGGACATGGTTAATGTTCTCAAGTCCAAGGCCCTTGGCCCTTGGTTTTAATTAGGCATGTCACTGAGAAGGGATGAGGCTTCTCATTTTCGGCAGACCCAGCTGCCAGCCTTATCATGATGCCTAGCAGGACACTATATAGGGAATGTTAGTGGAAGCAGCTGAGGAGGTGGGGCGTGTCAGAGTCTCCTACCCCTTCCCCACCCTGCAGCCCCAGTTTTTGTAGGACTGGAAAAGGCCTTAGGCCCAACGGGATTCTGTGAGGGATAGCTTTACATGGAGCAAGTTTCGAAGGCTGCTCGGCCTTGGTTGGGGCGGATGCAGGAGACGTGGGTCAAACTACTAACCTAAGAAGTGGA
>NW_026596034.1:36095187-36099088 GCF_907164565.1 Psammomys obesus | reverse complement strand
CACACACACACACACACACACACACACACACACACCTATCACACTATCACATTATCTTCCCTTGACGCTTGCATGGAACTGGGGTTCTTTGGGGAGAAAAGAGTGTGTATCAAATGTATCGTGTTAATATACAATGTGCACCGGGACCTACCAGATTTACTTTTATGCTGCCGTTGTCACCAGGGTGTGTGAAGGCAGAGAGGCATTGCCACCACCGTGCATGAGGACAGTGTTTTCTAGCTGTGCTCCTCAAGCCAAACTGAGGAACTGCCCAGCTCTGTCCTGGGGTAATGGAAACCGGAGGCTGGAAGAACAGATTTCTGCCTTCTGTAGATGTGAACTTGTGGCTTCCTGTGGCTCCAGGCTCTTTGGGAGATGTCAGTTATGTCCAGCGTGGGTTCCAGTACTGGCCAGATTTCCCCACTTTGCTGTGCACACTTTCACCTTGGGCCTTGAAGTTCCCTTTTGCTGAAGGTTGAATGTGTTTCCTCTGCAACTTTGGGACATGGAATTGAACTTGATCTGGCTACTGTGATGTTACAGCAAAAACATGAGCAAATTTTTGAAATGAATTTGCAGTGGTTTTGGCTTGTGACCCACCTGCCATTGCCACAAGGTCATTCCCTGAGGAGTGATGAACCCTGGAGCAGATCTGACTATCATGGTATTCACACTCAGGCCCACACCCCATACAACCTGAAGATATTTGAGTGGGAGAAAATGCTTCCTTGGCATCCTCCATGTACTGTTGCAAAACTGGCAGACACATGCAAGTGCCTTTGTGCAGACGCCTCCAGTTCACTTCCATGCAGCGGTACAAGGTGCCTGGCCATAGGCAGGTACCCAGGGAACCCCATGTCTGGTACTTTTTGTTCAGCATTGCTGTTTCTAAGAGGCCAGAAGATGGCCAGAGAAGCTTCCTGCACTGTCTCAACTGCAGCCCCCCATTACTTTGTATGACAACATGGACAGGTTTAGCCATGGCTGATCTCTTAGCTTGGGTCTGGGCAGTGGCTGAGGCAAAGCTCCCTGTTGCAACTCTGAACATCTAATGTGTGTGTGAAGCAGAAGGCAAGACAGAGACACCCCTCCCCTACCTCCACAAGCCTCATTTGCTCACACTAAATGTCTTTCTTGGCTGAAACTGACCAAAGCTATAAATCCAAAGTCAAAGCCTAATTTCAAACACCAGCAAGTACATGGGGGCTTCTGGTCATGGAATCAAAGGACAGCACAGCTGCTTTTCTAAATGGGTCCAGTTCCTACATCCTGGTGCTCTGGAATTGCCTTCTCAGTTTGGAAACAAATAAATCCACAAGGTCTCTCTTTTCTTTTTTAATTAATTTTTTTTTAATGTTTGTGCACATGTGCCAAAGAGGCCAAAGAAGGGTGACAGTTCTGCTAAAACAGAAGTTACAGGCCATTGTAAGCTGCTAGATATGGGCTCTAGGAAGCAAACGCAGGTCCTCTGCAAGAACAGCACATCTTCTTTACTGCTGAGTCAGCTCTTCAGCCCCTGCCTTCCTCTCCCCCAACCCGAGTGTGTGCGTGTGTGTGTGTGTGTGTGTGAGAGAGAGAGAGAGAGAGAGAGAGAGAGACAGACAGACAGACAGACAGACAGACACAGAGAGACTATATAGCAGAAGATGACCTTGAACTTCTGATCCATTTTCTGACTACAAGGCTTCTTGGATGCTGCCATGACAACCATGTACCACCACTTGTGATTTTTTTCCCAGATTTTTCCTATTTTATTTTTTTCTCATCTTTTGATGTCCAGCCCATGTGTGTCATTGTATTTAAGGTGTATGTCTCAAAAGCAGAACATATTGGGTCTTGCCTTTTTTGTTTTGTCTGACAACCTCAGTCTTTTAAATGGTTTTAAACCATTTACATTTAATAGAATGATTTTTGTGCTTGGGTTTACAGTCATCTTGCTGCTTGCTCCCATAACTTTTTCTGCATGTGTGTGTGTGTGTGGTGTGTTCATGTTCACATGTATGGGTATACATATGTGTGCACATGTGTGTGGGTAGCCTGAAGTTGTGGTTAGGTCTCTTTATCAATGACTCTTTATTTTATTCACTGAGACAGAGTCTTTTGATGAAGCCAGAGCTCAATGAATCCTAGTCCAGCTTGCAGCTTGACCCAGGGATCCCTGATTCTAGCTCCTAAGTCCTAGGCAGCCACCACACCTGCCTAGCTTTTGTGTAAATTCTAGGGATCCATACTGTGGCCCTCACACTCGCAAGACTTTATACACTCAGCTGTTTACACAGCCCTTGCTATTTGTTTTCTGTTCCCTCCATACGATCCCCATTTTCTCCTCTTTTTCTGTCTCTCTTTTAATTAACCAAATATTATTTTAATGTTGTTTTGTCTCCTTTTGTTGGCTTCTTAGCAGTATCATATCTTCTAATTTCAGTTGTTGCTCAGAACAGGGAATGCACATATTTGCAAAGCCCCTGGCTGCCTGCCAGTGGCATGATCTCACCTCACACACAAGACCCAGCCATGGCCCTCTTCCACTTCTTTCTTGGCTTCAGTGCTGTCTTCAAACACTTTACTTCTTAACCTGTTTTCACTGCATCTTTGACATTTTTATCTTTTAAAGCAATTTAAATAAGAAAGATGTCTTGTGTGCTCTTCCATATTGTTGGGGTCTTACCATTTTATTTTGTCTGACGATCTCAGCCTTTTAATTTTTTGTACCGTTTACATTTAGTGTAATGATATGATTATGTTTAAAACTATTGTCTTGCTACTGTTTTCTGTTCATCTTATTTGTTCTCTCATGTTACTACTTTCGGCCTCATTAGCTGAAGTGTGTGTTTGCTGGTGATGAATTCTTCCTGCTTTTGAATGAGAAAAAAATTTCACTTTGCCTTTGTCATTAGAAGGCATTGTCACAGTGTAAGATTTCAGGTTGAAACTATTTTTTTTTCTTTTAACACTTTTCAGTTACATGGTTTTCTGGCTTGCATTGTTTCAGCAGGTAATTTGCTGTCAATCATAGCCACTGTGATTTCATTCTTTTAAGTTTTATTTTATTATTTTGAGATAAGGTCTCACTCTGTATGCATCCCAGGCCTGGCGTTGAACTCACAGAAATCCTCCTACCAAGTGCTGGAATCACAGCAGGCACAACCGTACCTGGAGAATTTCCTCTTCTTTATTGGAGAATTTTGATTGTTTAGACAATTCGATCATTCTGTGCCCTGACGTAGTTTCACTCATGTTTCTTGGGTGTTGTGACACTGTTGGCATGCAGTTTTAATAATAATTGGAAACATTTCAACTATTATTTCTTTAATGATTTTTCCACTTCCTTCTTTTTCCTCCTCTTCCTCTAGTTGCTTTAGCTACTTAAAATTGCTCCACTGCCCTGCAATGGCCCCTCATTGTTCCCTCAGATTTTCTCTCTGTGCTTCAATTTGGGTGTTTTCTGTTGTTTCAGTTTCAAGGCCCACAGTCCCCTCTTCTTCAGTGTCTTGACTTGAATTCATGACTGAATTCCTCACACCTCTGCTTATCTTCTCCACCTTCCTCTGACCTGGTGAGCCCTGAACCATTGATTTTTCTCTCTGCTGGTTCTGTCACTGGGGTCATTTCTGCCCAGCTTGGTGAGCTAGTTTCTTATTTTGCCATGCCTCCATACCTTGTTTCTCAGTGCTTCGCTATTTGGGTGGATGTCAGGAGTTATCATCCTGGGTGCTTTTTCAAAAATTTCTCAATCTTCTAAGAGTTTGCTAAGAAGCTAGTTAAACAGAATAGAAGCTTTTTGACTTGTTCATTCATTTCTAATCTCTCAGGTCACTGCCCTACACTGACAGATATCTCAATGTCTTTAAAATTATATATATATATATATATATATATATATATATATATATATATATAT
>NW_026596034.1:36070092-36095177 GCF_907164565.1 Psammomys obesus | reverse complement strand
TATATATATATATATATATATATATATATATATATATATATATATATATATATATAATTACACTTAATTTACTTTGTATCCCCCCCCCGTAGTTCCCTTCCTCCTCCTTCTCCACGAATGCCCCTCCCCAAGTCCACTGGTAGGGGAGGTCTTCTTTTCTTTCCTTCTGATCCTAGTCTGTTAGGCCTCATCAGGAGTGGTTGTATTGTCTTCCTCTGTGGCCTGGTAAGGCTGCTCCCCCATCACGGGGAGGTGATCAAAGAGCAGGCCAATCATTTCATGTCAGAGACAGTCTCTGTTCCCATTACTATGGAACCCACTAGGAGACTGACCTGTCATGGGCTACATCTGTGCAGGGGTTCTGGGTTAAAATTCCATTTTAATGACTAAAATGTGCCTGGGGGAGAGTTACTCTTTACTCATTTTGACCAGGAGCAGACATTTAAAAAACATATTTTAAAAAACTTTATTTTTTAATACTCAAAATTTGTGTCATCAAAACGTGAATGGTTTGTATGTGCTAGAGAGTTACTTTCTATGAATAAAGTGAGCAACTGGTTCACACTTTGTAGTCCATACTGACCTAAGTTATTTGCAGGTCGAGATGTTAACCTATTACAGGTGTCTTTGGAGTGACTGTGAGCCGCCTTATTTGGGATAGCTTCTCTTATGGTCAGTCAAGAGATCAAATCTCAGCCAGCTCCCACCCTCAACAGGCCTGAAGACAGGCTTGAAACCTAGATAACTGTCTGTCAGCCCCAGCGAGCTCTGGGCATCTGCTGCTTGCCGAGGCTGTGCAGGAAGGCATGCCTTTCCCCCTGAGACGCTGACAGAAGGCCGGCCTGTCTTTGAGCAGGTCCCTCTAAGCGTGAGAGGGCTCTGACAGTCACTCTTGGACAGCTGGTTAGAATCCAGGAGCTCATGTCTGCGTCGAGCCAGGTGGTCGCCCTGGGTGGTCTCAGTGGGAGTGCGTACGAACATGTCCTGTTCATGTCCCTCACCAGAGTCCATGTGGACCTCAAGGGGCCATTTTCTTGGTTCTAAGCTGGCAGTGTCCCTTCTCTAGAGGTCATCGTCCTCATGGTGTCCTGGGCCAGGTGACTACTTAGGATCTTTGCTTCGAGAAGAGACACGCTCAGTGCCGGAGCCGCCCCAAAGCTGTGCTCACCGTCCAAGGTCAGGGGCGGGCTGTCTCCCTCACTGGCCTCTCTCCACCTGTCATCCTCCTGTCATCATCATCTGCAGGTGATCACAGGGGAGGCACAGACCACAGAGAGCTCTGCCCCAGCTGCGTGCCACAGCACTGTCACAAGGGCTCGCTTGGCGGAAGATGAGCAAATTCAATTACCCCGAGCACACGCTCCGCAATCAAAGGCATTGTCTCCCAGAAGCAGGGCCTCCCTCGCCAAGCTGGGCTCAATTAGGAGCCACGAGGAGACTCCATTTCATGGAAACTAGACCCAGGGACGCAAGAAATCATCTCTGAGCTGTCCCCCGGGCCCCCGGCAGCCAGTTCCCCCTGCACTCCTGCCACTGGCCCCCCACCTTGGTTGGAGGAGGTCAGTGGGGAGAAGGACTGTCCGTGTCACCCTCTCCTCACGGAGGCCCAGCTTCAATGACATTCGGGGCCCCAAACCACAAGTTTATGAATCCCAGAAGTTTCGCTTGCTCGGGTCTGGCGGGGAGCTTGGCTGACATCATGGAGACATTTTTCTCTGTCAGGCAACAGAACGAGGCACAAAGCAGCCAGCTGTGAGGCCTCAGAGCCCAAGTCTCTAATTAAAACAGTGGGAAATGAGATAAGTTCTCGAATTCATCACTGCCGCTGGGGGCTGTCAGGGTGAAGCCTGCGAGGCCTACCCCCCACCTTTTGTTTATACATTGACAGGGTCCCTCGGCTGGCCTCTGTGCATGTGTGTGTGTGCATGTGTGTGTGTGTGTGTGCATGTGTGTGTGTGTGTGTATACATATGTGTTTGTGTGTGCATGTGCCTACACACTATCTCTCTCTTGTTTACTTTTTTTTTTTTTTTTTTTTTTTTTGCTTTGCTTTCCTCTTACTTTCATTTTCCTTTCTGTCAATCCACAGTCTCAGGGGAAAGCAAAGAGAGAGCATTTCACAGAGCCATGTTGTGTTGTCTGCTTCTCAGGAAAGAGACAGCTGTCACCTGCTCCAGGTAACTTGTCTTGCGGTGTGTGCTCCCTGTGAGCCTGCAGCATGGCTTTATCCGTTCCATTTCCCAGGAGGAAGCTGAGGCTGAGACAGCCTGGCTAACGAGTTTTCCCAGTCAGGGCTTTGACGCGCCCAGCCAGACAGAGAGGCCACCTCTTCACGTCCATCATCCCCGACCTCTGCAGAGACGCAGTGACTTCAGGGCCCCATGCCTGAGGTCACAGGCCATCCAGGGAGGGGCACTGGGAACACTGGAATGTCCACCTCTCATGCTTGGAGAGCCTGGGTGCCAGGGATTCAGTGCTGTTGGTGTGAAGCTCTGTGCTTCACACCTCGTCTGAGGCACTCCATGGGGATTCGCAGATGCCCAGAGGATGGAGGCCAGTGGCCCACAGTGGTCAGTGTCAGAGGGAACCTTTGCAGCTGTGCCTTGTCCTATCTTCCCCTCTCATGTCATTTTTCTAAACATCCTCCCGAATAAACTTCACACTTCAGAATCTGCCCTTCAGCAAAGAGAGAGGAGGAAACCACTGCCAAGGGTAGGAAGGTAGCCCTGCCCAAGGTGAAGGGGCTGTTCCTCACCCACGAATGTGGCAGGGGTTCTGCCAGTTAGCCATCTAATGAATTAATTAGTGTGTATGAGGGAGTACCCACAATGCACTGGTGGGAGGTGAGAGGGCATCAGCGGGGAGACCACCCTCTCCTTCCGCCACATGAATCCCAGGGAGGCGACGCAGGCTGTCAGACTCGAAGGTAACCACCTCTACCTGCTGATCCATCTTGTTGGCCCTGAACACATCATTTAGAACATAAAAGAAATGTGTTTCAGACTAGAAAAGCTACCACAGACCAAGATGAAAGCAGCATAGCAACGGCAAGGGCCAGCACTGGTCACCCAGCCACCCGCTTGAGCTTTAGTTTTTCAGTGCATCCTCTCACACAGCCTCCACAGACACTCTCAAAGCCAAGGCCCGCAGCAACCATTCTCTATTAGGAACAGAGGCCCCGAGCTTCTGAGTCTAGTCTTAGAACCATGTTGAGTGACAGAGGTGGGACCTCAAACTTGCTTCAGTCCCCCTGAGACTGCACAGGGTTTTTACTGCAGGGCTTCCAATGCCACTGCTTGTTTCTGAAACTGCTGGTTTGATTCAGCGGCAGGAAGTAAAGACACAGACATGAAGCTGTGACAGGTGAGAGCAGAACTGTTTCAAGAACCATGTGACAGAGATTTCCTGGTTCTCCCACCCTCCAAGTCAAGGATGCTGGCTTCTGATGGGCGTTTCATTGTCGGCTTTAAGCATGTTTTGTTACAAGGTGTTCACAGCTGAGGACTGGCTTTCTAAAGAGCGATGGATAGAGTAAGAGGATGCTGAGAACAATGACAGCAAAAATGGCGGTACTGATGATGGTGACAATTATAATGACAGTGATGACTATGATATTGGTGATGATGGTGATGGTGACGGTTGTGATGGTGATGATGATGTTGATGGTGAAGATGATAGTGGTGATGGTGATGATGATTACGGTGATAGTGCCAATGATGGTGATAATGGTAATGATGATTATAAGAACGTGATTATGGTGGTGATGGTGGTGATGATGATGGTATTGGTGAAGATGATGGAAGTGGTGGAGATGGTGATTATGGTGATGGTGGTGGTGATGATGGCAGTTGTGGTGATGGGGATTATAGTGATGGTGATTATGATGGTGGTGATGATGGTCGTGGTGGTGATAATGATTATGGTGATGATGGTGAAGCTGGTGATGATTGGAGTGGTGATGGTGGCGATGCCGGTAAAGGTGATGCTGGTGGTAAGGCTTACCGTGATGTTGGTGGTGACGAAGAGGCAGTAATGACAGCAACAGTGATGACAATTACTGAATGCTCCTCTCCTCTTTGTTCTTGCACATTTTCTTCCCTGTCTCTCGTGGCTCTCCAGGTTCTTTAAAATCTTTTTTCTATCTATGCTGCCTCATTCCTGATGCCTTCTCTGATTACCTAGCAGGCAGTCTCTGTCAATCAGCAGCCACATGGCTTGCTGCTGCTGTGTGAGCAGTCCCTAGCTCCTTCAATATCACACATTAACTCATCTGCTTCCTGTCTCCCCACCAAAGAGGAAGATCTGAGGGCTGGAGCGCCACCTGGCTCAATGCTCCAGATGCTGGGTGCGCAGTTTAAATGAGGACAGCTCCCATAGCTCACTTATGAGCTGTGGCCTTGAAGAAAGTGTGTCACTGGGGCAAGCCTTGAGGTTTCAAGAGCCCATCACATTCCCAGTGTCTCTCTGTCTCACGCTTGATCAGGTGTGAGCTCTCACCTACAGCGCCACGCCTGCCTGCCTGTCTGCGGCCATGATCCCTGCCATGATAGTCATGGACTCACCCTCTGAAAACTGTAAGCCCCCAATAAACTCTTTATTTTATAAGTTCCCTTGGACATGGTGCCTTATCCATAGCAACAGAAGAGTAACTAAGACCCTGCGGATTCCACAGAGGATGTGTGATGAGCTTCAGATGGAAGGGTGGGCTCCCTCTTCCCCATATCAAGTCAGCTATAGTACTTCCAAATGAGAGATAAGATGTTCAAATCAACTTCTTCCAGAGGCCGTAACTAAGTACTGTTGTGTCTGCACGAATGAAATCTACAACACGTTTTGTAAACGTATGAGACTCACACCTTATCTCTGAATATTTCCACTTTTAAAAATAAATCTTTCTATTAATTTCTTTGAGAATTTTATACATTGTATTTCGATAATATTCACCCCAACTCCTCCCCTTAACTCCTCCCAGATCTCCCCTCTCCCTCCCAACCTCCAGTCTTTTTTTTTTTTTAACTTAATAATCATTTGACTCTAATTTGTGTTGCCTGTGTATTCTTGGGTGTGTGGCCATCTGCCAGAGCATGACCAACCTGCTGGGAGCTACATGGTTAAAAAAAAGTGACTCTTCCTTTCCTAGAAGCCATCAGTTGTGGCCAGGTCCTCAATCAGGGGCAGGAACGGTGAACCCTGCGCCCTCCATGCTATCATTTGGATTGGCTTGAGCTCTAGGAAACATTCATAGCCACTATAAAGGAAATCCTAACTATTTTCCTAGTCTCAAAATGGGGTTATTCACATATTAGCACATACACTAATAAAATATAATAATTTTCTGATAAAATTTCCTGAGGGAGAAGGGAATGGAGATGCAACCGGAAAAGGGACTCTGAAATGGGTAACTCAGCTCATTTCCTGGCTTGCTTTCTATTTCTCAAAGAATTAATAGAATACAACTCCTATTTGTCTGTCAAAACCCAGCTTAATTATTTTCCCCAGCTCTAAGTTCCCCTTGCTCATTGGCTGCTAGACCTCAGGCAAGTGTCTTACCCTCTCCATGCCTTAGTTGTGCTCTTAAAAAAAAAAAAAAGATGTGGGGACAACGAAGAGAGGGCTCTGAGGATGGACACAGTGCAAACCTATCAGAGCAAGCACCAGCTATCTGAGCTTGCCCTCTCAAGCATCGTCTCATTACTTCCCAGCATGCATTGCAAAGCCAGCCCCAGCCAGCCCCAGGTCACCATCAGGAAGAGCATGTGCAACCTGTGATTGTCTCCAGTGCCCTCGAGGAACACCGGGGGAGATGCTGTGCCGGACCCTCTGCGTCTTAGCCCCTCCTTTGAACTCTGACAGTAATTCCACACATCCATGTCTCTGCCAAGCCGGTGCATTTGATGTCCCTTCCGGCTTTTGTACTCTGCTTCCTGTTGGAGTTGGGGCGCTGCGGCATTGATGTGGGGGCGTCACCTTACAGGACGCTCTCCCCACATGCAGCCGGCCAGCCAGCGTGGTCGCACCTTCCAGCCACGTGTGGTGAGAGCCTGAGCTGCTGAGTCTAAAATCCTTGCTCCTGTCACCCTTGGGATCTCCCACTTAGGAAATGTCCCCCAAGGGATCAATCTAGGAGGAGTTAGCTGTGTCCCTACGCCTCACAGCGTAAGTTAATCATGGTGGGATGGCAAGAACAAGCGTGAAAGGAAACAGAATCGCAGCGCACAGGCCCCTGGATACCGGGTGGGAGGCAGCGCATACGGAGACGGCAACGGATTGATATCACCCATCGGCAACGGAGCGCGGGGCCCAGCAGACGTTTTTGTAAAGGGCTGGACGGCAAACGTCTCAGTGTTTGTCCCACTGCCTTGGCCTCGGTTTCCCAGCCTCGCCATGCCCGGTGCAATGGTGGATGACGGAAGCTAGGTGTGGTAGCGCGGGAACTTCCGTGCAGAGGCCAAGTAAGGAGAGCCGCCGTTGGAAGGCAGTGCGGAACTTTGTAAGACCCCCACCTCCAAATAAAAACAATAAAGCAGTCTGGGTGTAGCTCAGGATGAGGCCCTAGCTTCAGCCATTTTGGCTAAAGCTTTGCTTGTTTCCCTGTCTCTGGGGCTGGAACCCAGGGCTTGCCACTTGTTAGACAAGCCCTCTGCCAGAGTCTAGCCCTGGCCCTCTTTTATTTGTTTATTTAAAAATATTTGCAACAGTGTTACTAAGTCGCCCAGTCCAGCTCGGGACTTGCAACACTCCTGTCTCGGCTTCCTGATTGTGTGTGCCATGGTGCCTGGGTTACAGAACTCTCCATGTCTGACAGGCCCCTGGGCTTGAGAGATGCCAACTGGTGACTCCAGCCTGAGGAAGTAGCTTAGTGTTTTGGGCCTCAGTTTACCTGTGTATAGAATGGAGCTAGGCTGAGGCTGGTAGGCACTGACCTAGGAGCACTTTTCCTTTCCCTCCCTCCCTCCCTCCCTCCCTCCCTCCCTCCCTCCCTCTCTCTCTCTCTTTCTTTCTTTCTTTCCCTCTTTCTCCACCACACATGAGTGATAGAGCATAGAGTTAAATTCAAAGGTGAAAATCAAAGGGCCTGGTTCCACCCAGCTCCTTAGGTATCAACTACATTCTGAGGAAGCCACTTGGCAGATACACAGGTTGGCTAATCCAAACTGGGTTTGTATCTGCCTATAGTCTTTTTCTTAGAAAGATCCCTTTTCTGTTTCTAGAACTTTCTGTCCCTTCTTGGCAGTGTGGCAGTGTGTACATCTTTAAAAAAACAATAAAAAGGTCGCTGTCCGGCTCCTTAAACCCACAGAAGAGGCGGCTTAAATTTCCCTGGAGGTTAAGTGTTCTACACCCCAAACCATGTCCCCTCAGACACGTTGGGCACTTGGATGGAAGCTCTGTGGACCAACTCCTGTCAGGGACGCTGCACCCACAGACCACCCCGCCCACACCGGTGGAGCGGCTGCTGGTGTCAGCCCGCAGGCTCAGGTGCAGGTTTAGAAAGAGTGCAGCGAGACCATTTGCACCTGAGGGTGTAGGGAAGGAACGAACAAACAAACAAACAAACTTCCTGGCTGGCTGGGGTGGGAGTAGGGGGCTTCCACGGACTTCGGAACATCCAGGCTTTGCTTCTGAGCAGCTAGGGCCACTCCACCCCCAGGGCTCCTCTCTCAACTCTGCCATGTGGATAGGTGCACCCGGAGACACGGGTGGTATGTCCACATGGCAGCCTGGGGAGGGGTCAGGCAGGGAGGAGAGAGAAGCCAGGTAGGGGGGAGGGAAGGGAGGGATGTGTGTCGCTCCGCACCACCGGGGACAAAACGGTGACCTTCTGCAGAGGTTTGCTGCACTCTGGACGCCGCTGGGGAGGGAGGGTGGCCATCTGCAGAGGCCTGCCTAACTCAGCCAAGAGCAGACTTGTAAAGCCAGAAATCAAAGGGACAGAACCCAGGCCTCAGGCTCTGCGGTTCTTTTTTGGCATGGTGGGTGGGGGAACTTGGCAGCACACTGGGGACTTGGGAAAGATGGAGACCAGAGCAGAGCACGGCGAGGGATTGGGGGGGGGCAGGCGGGCTCCAAAGCTCCCAGCTGGAGCAGCATTGGGGGCTTTCTGATCCTCACCTGGACAGCAGCTGAACTGTAAGACCACCTCACAAAGGTTGGGGGGCCGGCAGCCCCCAGACTGCAGCTTCCTTGGTCTCTGCTGAATCGCAGGGAAATGCCTCTGGCCCATGGAGCTGTGCTCTGTGCCTTCCTGACTTCCTTCCAGAAGCCAGGGCAAGGTGCACTGGCCAGGATGGAGCCATAGCGGTGGCTCTGGAGAAGCCTATGGGATGCTCTGGACCACGAGGGGCCCTTTGGGTTTAGCTTCCTGAGGGCTGGATAGTTAGTCCCTGAGGGTTACTGTTTTCTTTCCCGCCTATCCCACTGCGTGCCTGGCTCGGCCAGCTGGAGGTGGACCCAGAAGGTGTCATGGTGCTGCCACACACGGCTACCTAGGCCTCCAAGGCTCTGAGCTGGAACAGGGTACAGGTGGGACCACAGATCCACCTTCTGGGAAGGGGCTGACATGCCGAGTCAGAGAGGGCAGACTGGCAGGGCCTGTATCCGTCTGTCGTCCACCACCATTGGTCTGGACGACTGATCCTGACATTCAGTGTTGGGCTCCTTGTCTTCATTCTATGCCCCTTTCATGAGCGAAGAGCCCAGCTAAGACCTAGCCAAGTGGGCTGACCTCAGTCCAGGGCTCACGTGGAAAGGCCTGGCTAGGGGATGGAAAGGGTCATGGTGGAGAGATCCAGGGTATCTGCAGGGCAGTGTGGCATTCTCCTGCCTTTGTCACATAAAGGACCTACAGGTGCACAGGTCAGTGGCACAGTTCCAGCCCAGAGGGGAGATGGGTATGTTTGGGGAGCTTGGGGCCTACCCCTTACCAATGCCTTCTAGACCCCAGTGGTCACATCGTGGGCAAGTTGGGCCTGGTGCACTGGTCCCAGGTCCAAGTTAGAGCTGCTCCCTGCATCTCTGCTGTGCCAACGCCAGCTCGTCTGAAGGCCTTTCAGTTGTGGTCTGGAGACACACACAACAGGCTGATTACTTAATCCGAAAACAACAGGCAACAGCAGGCAGCTGGCGACTCCGAAGAACCAGCCACAGAAATCCCTGCTTTCTGGGGCTGAGTGGGGGAAGGGTGGCTCTCCCTTGTACTGTCCTGTCTGCGCTTTGCTCTGGGAACACAGTGCTGCACCGGCTGCGATCTCCCTGTTGGTTCTGGACACCCAGCTGGAGCTCCCGTTCCTCAGGGAAGAAACTTCTGGGGGTTATGTTTGCCTGAGGCTGACTCCTGCTCTTCTGACTCTGGCAGGACACTGTGGGCCAGAAGGGAAGATGCAGACACCACCCCAGCCATCACCTTTGTCCACACCTTGGCTCTGCTGGGCCTGTGGGCCTCCCCTCAATGCATGGAGAAGCTTCATTGCAGAGTAGTGTGAGGTGCCAGGGACACTTGAGTGAGGACACCTACCATGTCATTGTGCCAGTGAGAGGGTGTTCAAGGGCAGTTCCCCACACTGGGAGGTGGGCTCAGTTGGGGTGGAGATATGTTCAGTAGGTAAAGAGTTTGCAGCGCATGCAAGCCTGGCAATCCAACTTTCATCTCTGGTGCCCACATGAGGTGGGGTGAGAGAGCAGATTACACAGAGCTGTCCCCTGACCTCCTCACTCCACATATATACTGTGGCACAAGCACAACGTCCTCCAAACACAGACATAATGATAAAATAATAATTAATAACAATAATAATAATAACGTTTTAAAAATCTAGAAAGTCTTTAGGGGCTGGAGATGTAGCTGCGTTTGCAGAATGTTTGCCTGACATGGACAAGGCCCTGGGTTCATCCCCAGCACCTGGATACTGGTGCACACCTGTAATCCCAGCACTCTGGAGGTGAAGGCATTGGGGCAGGAGTTCAAGGTCATCTTTGGCCATATAGTAAGTTCAAAGCCATCCTGGACTGTGTGACACCCTCACATAGGTCTCAAGAAACCTAAATGAATGGGATGATAGGTAGATAGATAGATAGATAGGTCATGACAACCTGTCATGGTGGTTTAGGCAAAATAAGAATTTTTGCAGATATGATTAAAGCGAAGATCTTGAGATGGGGCGATCCTGAGGTTAGTGGGGCCCTAAACCCAATAGTCAGTGCCCTTAGAAGAAGAGGGGCTTTGACCAGCCATTCAGCCAGGCCCCTCGAAGGTGGAGGAGAGACTATGGGAGCACAGCTGCAGGCCGAGGGATGGCAACAGCCACCAGGCTTCAAAGGTGGGAAGGACTCTCCTTAGAGATTCAAGGGGTGGGGCGAGGAGCCCCCTGGCCTTGGTCTTCTCTCCCCTAGAGCTGTGAGAATTCTTGTGTGGGTCATCACTGGTCATCACTGGGAAACTCATACAACTGTCTAGAGAAGAAACGGGCCTCACAGATAGCTGCCTCCCCTCCATTTCGGGAGCCCCTGCAGATATGGCTGCCAGAAGGCACCTATGTCCTCTGAGGACCCACTCAACAGTCTCTTGTCTCCACAATGCCTCCCGTGTCAGCAACGTTGCCCTCTCAGTCTGTTGCCACACATTCTGAAGCTGACTGTGGACTGGAAGGACTTCAACCCTTTTGTTTGCAGACTAAACCTCGGAGAGGTTAGATAGCATGTCTAGAGATACCCAGTCAGAGAAGCAAGTCCTGAAATATGTATCTATGGTTCCTGGGGTTGGGGTTGTGGGCCAAAGCTGTGTTCCATTTGGCCCCTTACATGTCTTCATGGTGGACCCAGAGCCCGGCTTTATCCCTCTTGAGCCAACATGAATGGCCTGGGATGGGCCGGTTGACAGCCCTTTCAGGAGGCCGTCTGGGCGGGTGGCCATTGCGTCTGCAAGAAAGCTCAGTGCCAGTGACAACCAGAGAGCTCGTGCTGACTGACTAACGAGCTGGCACCTGAGGCGTTCAAGCGGGGCCCTGACACAGTGTCAGCCGAGGCCGAGGGGCGGCCAGATGAAAACGAAGTGCAGATAGCCGGGATGTGGACGCGGATCAGTCACTGAGCGGGCGGCCTGCAGCGAGCTGGGTGGTCCCCGGCAAGCGCTTGTCAGCTCCCGTGTCTCCAACACCTCGGCCCCTTCTCTGGTCTCACAGATGTCAAGTCCCCTCCCGTCAATCAGTCAGCAACTCAAGGGTCCATTAAGCCGGATGCTGCCTGGGGCTGGTCAGAACGACAGCCATGTCGTCAGCGATGACAAGTGCAGCAACGGTCAGAGCTCAGTGGCCCCCTGCACTCCCATGTACCTTTGCTGCTCACCCCCGTCTCTGAAGTGGGCACCACTTGTTACCAGTATTCACCAGGTGAAAAGCCAGTAACATGGAGAGGGAAGAAGGATCACAACTTCTGTCATAGAGGGTCATCATCCAGGCTTGTTGACCCCTGAGCCTAGCCATCTGGGTCTGGATTATTCTGGCTCAGTAAGGGACAGAGCCCTCATTCTCTAAACTCTCTTGTTATCAGAAAGAGATGTAAAGAAGAAACCATTTATCTTCTCTTGCTCTTCAGTGTGACATCTGCCAACAGAAGCTGGAATCAGAGCACCTGTTTTGTGGTACGGGGGAAGAGGCTGGTATAATTGATAGTTTGGAAAGAAATAAGCCCAACTGTTAACCCACAGAGGGCAGAAGCCAACAAGGTGTTCTATCGGGAGCATCTCAAAACGTAAAGAAGAAAATACAGCTGGGTGAGGCAGTGAGGCAGGGCAGGCCTTTAGTCCCAGCACTTGGAAGGAGAGGCAGGTGGGTCTCTGGGAGTTTCCGATCAGCCAGGGCTGCATAGCATGATGCTGTCAAATACACACACACACACACACACACACACACACACACACACACACACACATGCATACCAAGACTCCATTTCTCGGTAGCTTTGGAGGTGCAAGTAGCTACCACAACAGCGGCCCCTGTGAGCCTCTGCAGGACACAGCTCCCGACAACGTGTAACCCACAGCCTTCTGAGGACCCAGGCTACACCCAGATCTAGAGACCCAGAGCAGGAGCCACCACAGTGTGGGATTGAGGCTGTGGGGCTGTGGTGAATCAGGTCCAGCAGGGAAGACAACAGTTAGTGTCCGTCAACGACGTAGAAGGGTCAGGGTATCCCACTGAGGTGGAGAGGCCACGAGTCTGCCAAGAACAGTGTTACTGGTGACAGGAAAACACACGATGTCGCAGGGTCGGGAGAGGACCAACACTGACACAGTGTCCTGGAAGGGTGGGACTGTACTCATGAATAGAGCGTGACAGGTGTGTCAGAGAGACCCCAGAGAGTGCTACACAGGAGAAATTACGCTGCTCATGGCAAGGGAGTGTCAGAGGCACAGAAAGAACCACGTGTGTCTAGGTTCGGCCCCTGACTTCCCAGTCTACAGTGGTGTCTGGAGCCCGAGGTGGGGAGGGCTCACCACAGCAGAGCACGCAGGCCACAAATACACCTTACCACTTCTGCTCCCGCCTCCTCCTCCTCCTCTTTTGCCTCCTTCCCCTCCTCCTCTTGAGACAGAATCCCGGGAATGCAGCCTGGGATTTCCGATCCTCTTGCCTTTGCCTCTCAAGTGCTCCCAGGCACGAGTAACTGCACCTGGTTTTAGCAACCACGGTACCAACTGAGCCTCATCTTCTATATCCTACACTGTGTCCCATGTGTGCGTGCGTGCGTTCGTGCGTGCGTGTGTGTGTGTTTGTGTATGTGCAAGAGGGTAATACTTGGTGTCTTTCTCTGATTCTTTGAGACAAGGCCTCTCCCGGAGCCCAGAGCTCACTGATTGGCTGGACTGGCCAGCAAGCTCTGAGATGTTTCTGTCTCTGCCACCCCAGCGCTTAGGGTTACAGGCACCACACCGTGCCTGGCCTTTGCATGGGGATCTGAGCTGAGGTCCTCAGGCTTACGTGGCAAGGGCTTTACTGGCTGAGCCGCCTCGGCCCCCATATCCTTTCTTCAATCAGCTCCCTTGAGCCTCCTGAGTTCTTTCTTCTATGAAAATATTTCCAATCAGTCTTCCCCTCCTCCTTCCTCCTCCTCCTCTTCCTCCTCGGGTTAGCCACTCTCTAGAGAAGCAGTGCAGGGAGGAAGGAGCCATCCCCATCCTGGTGTGGGACCACATAGAACATTGACTTTTCGATCTCTAAAAATGATGAGGTCAGCTAATGGATGCTTAGAGCCCATAAAACCCACTCGGCTGTCAAACTGGTTCCAGAGATGGCAGGAGAGAGCAGCAGAAGGACTGGGAGCCACGAGGACAGGGATAATGCTGTACAGTTGGGTGACGGTGGCCTGACTATAAGAGAGACAGTCTAGGTTCAGGGAGAGGGTGAGGGGCTGCAGTCCAGGATGCCTTTACTGGGCTGGCAAAAGACTGAGGGTACCCCATCCCCCACCCAGAGGAGTTGGGGCTATGGGATCTGTTGACCACTTTGGTGGTCCTCAGAGTCGTGGAGATAAGGGACTGGTTTGGGGGACCTCGGCATTTTTCCCTCTCTGCTCCATGGCTTCCCTTTCCCACAGAACCTCCCATCGAGCTTTTAGCCGGAGCCTTGTCTCATGGACACTCCTTTAGGGCCAAAGCTCATAAAACCTGGCGATGGGAGCACCATGGGGACAGAACACGCTGCTGCCCATTAGGTGTGCCTGGAATTGCGTATGGACTGTGTGTGGGTGGCAGAACCCCTCTGCCTTCTTCTGGGGTTTTCTTGGCCAGTTTTGCCTTGTGTGTGGCTCTGGGGGCATGGTCCTGAACGACAGAGGCCGTCTCCATGCCCAACCACTCTATGCCCCTGCACTGATCCCTGCCCCAGGACCCCAAGCACATGCCTGGAGCCACCCTGTCACCCATTAGGGCACAGAGGATGCTACACCAGGGTTGTTTTCCTAGGAACCAAGACCCAAACCCCACATTATCGCCCCATCTTGCTGTTGTCGTGGGGGAGAAAGCCAGCCACTGCCAAAGGAAACAGGTCGGCTGTCCAGACAATCCCCGGAGGACAGAACCTTCAAGATGGAGAGCTGATTTCTCATCAGGAAATTCAGCACAGAACACCAGCACTCAGCGAATGTTTTAAGTAACTTTACATATCAACTCAAAACACAACAAGAGCCAAAAAAACAGCAAGCAGGAGATCCCAGTTGACCCCACAGAGTGAAGAGAGTGGGAGAAAACATTACACGGAGAATCCTAGCAGATTCCAGAGGCTGCCTTGGGCTCCCCTCCTTCCTGGCTTAGGGGGTTCAGCTTTCTGTGCCTATTGGAGGTACAGATCTGTCATCAACCATCCCAGCCACGCAGGAGGCTAAAGAACATGAGTTCAAATCCAGTTTGGGCTACACAGTGAGTTCAAGGCGAGGCTGGACAATCTAGCAAGCCCCTGTCTCAAGACGCAAAGTTAAAAGCAGCTGTAACACAGTGGCAGGCTCCTCCAGGACAATGTCTGCCCGCACGCCACCATGCTGCTCACCTTGATGATAATGGCCTAAACCTCTGAATCTGTAAGCCAGCCCCAACTGAATGTTCTCCTTTAGAAGAGTTGCCTTGGTCATGGTGTCTCTTCATCATGGGTGATGAAACCTAAACTAAGAGAGATGGTCCATAAATAGGTGGATGATGAATGGCTGCTAAATAGGTGATTAATAATTGATTAATAAATGATGACAATACATGATAGACAGATGACAGATAGATCGCTCTTCGTGATAGCTTTGTATACAGGCTCTGGATAGACTGGAAATTAAAAAAGTCCTAATGGGAAGTGGGCTGTGGGAGAGTGACCAGGCCACAAAGAGATAGATGCTCTGTGTCCCTTGTGCCCTGAGTCACTCTGTGAGAGCTGCGAGAAATGCAAAGATGTTTGCACGGTCCAGTCATAGAACACATAGGGCAGGACAGGGGTATGAATTAAACATTAGTTTGTTTATTGTTTTAGAAAGCAGCCCACTCAACACAGACTTGAGTGTTTTTAGTTACTTCAGCTTCTTCGTGAGCTGGGACCATGTGACATGAAAACAGCAGTTGCTTGTGGTTTGCATAGAGGTCAGGTGCTGCGTTTCCCATGGTGAACCCATGTATTTAAGCTGTGAGTCATCCATCGTGTCTCCTGAACTGCTATCCTGGCTAGTTTCATGTCAACTTGATAGAAGGTACAGTTATTTAAAAGGAAGGAACATCAATTAAGGAAATACCTCCATGAGATTCATTATTTTCTTAGTTAGTGATCAGTAGGGGAGGGCCCAGCCCACTGTGGATGGTGCCATCCTTGGGCTGCTGGTCCTGGGTTCTGAGCAAGACATTAACCAGTACTCTTTCATGACCTTTGTATCAGCTCCTGCCCTTTTGAGCTTCTGTCTTGACTTCTTCAACGAAGGATTACAATGAGGAAGTGTAAAATGAACAAACCCCTTCTTAACCAACTTGATTTTGGTCATGGTGTTTTACCACAGCAGTAGTAACCCTAACTAGGACAAAAGTTGGTACCAGGATAGTGGGGTATTGTATGACAGACCTGCCCATGTTTTGGGGAAGACTGGAATTTTGGGCTATTGAGAGTTAAGAGGGCTGTTCTGTAGGAGCCTGGAAGATAAAGAGTGTTGAGAGCAGTGCAGATGATGGAGACTTGGCTTGGGAAGCTTCATAGGGAAGCAAAGACTCTACTGGGCCATTTGTGTGAAGAGTCTGTGGGTGTCTGGTCAGCTGGGGCTGAAGAATCAGCTGTGACTGAGAAGAGACCAGCATCACTGAGGTGAAATCTTCTGGAAAGTGTTTCCTCAGGGTCAGCACACAGAAGATGTGGTCGAGAGGTGGTCAAGGTTGTACCTTGTGTGGGCAGCCAGATTGGCAGTGTAACAGTCACCCAGGTGGTTCTGGTTTTGAAGGCATGGAGAGTAGCTGAGCCTTGGCAGTGCACGGCAGGGAGAGGCTATTGGTGAAGATGCAGCCCAGTTGCAGCAGGTGACCCCAGCATTTTGGAGACATCAGTACAATGGGATGTCCACCAAGGACAAATGTGAGTATGGAGTGAAGCTGGCTGAGCTTTGGAGACAGTCTGTGAGTGAGGAGCCAGAGCTGTGACCCAAGGCCTTTGGAGGAGCCTGGACGATCATGAGTGGATCCCAGACATTGGGTACTGAGGTATTTACACAGTTGAAGTTTGGTTTTGCTTTGATTTGATTGTGATTGTGCCCTGGTTCTTCCTTCTTGAAGTAAGAAAGTATTATTGTTGTTGTTGTTGTTATTTTAGAGGAGCTTATAGTTAAGAGACTTTGGATTATAAAAGAGACTGTATTTTAAAGACTGTGGGACTTAAAAAATTTGCAATATAGGAATTGTGATGATACTATTAATGTGTCATCTTGGGGAAGAACAAGAAAGGAAAAGTTACGGTTTAACAGTGATGTGCTTGTACCGGGCCTGGTGGCACACACCTGTAATCCCAGCACTACAGGAGGCAGAGGCAGAGGCCTAGGCAGGCAGATCTCTGTGAGTTCGAGACCATTCTGATCTACAGAGCAAGTCCAGGACAGCCAGGGCTACACAGAGAAACCGTGTCTTGAAAAACAACAACAACAAAACAAAACAGTGGTGTGTTTCTATGTCAAGTAGACAAGTGGTCAATTGTCCTGGCTAGTTTTATGTCAACTTGACACAAGCTAGAGTTATCTGAAAAGAGGGATCCTCAATTGAGGAAATGCCTTCATAAGATCTGGCTGTAGGACATTTTCTTATTTGGTAATTGATAAGTTAGGGCCTATCACCCTTTGTGGGTGGGGCCATGCCTGTGCTGGTGGTCCTGAGCTCTATAAGAAAGCAGGTTGAGCAAGCCATGGGGAGCAAACCAGTAAGCAGCACCCCTCCATGGCCTCTGCATCAGCTTCTGCTTCCAGGTTCCTGCCCTATTTGAGTTCCTCAGTGATAGGCTGTTACCTGGAAGTATAAGCTGAAATAAACCCTTTCCTCCTTAAGTTGCTTTGGTCATGGTGTTTCATCTCAGTAATAATAGCCGTAGCTAGGATTCCTGGAGTCTTCATGTGGAGGGCATTAAGAAATCATAGGCCCCCATAGCCTGACCTACTCAGAAGACTTAGGTAGGAAGATCATGAGTTCAAGGCCAGCCAGAGAAACCTAAAGTTAAGAGGGAGCTTACTTTACACAGGCTTAGCTTAGCCTGTGTGAGATGCTGGGTTCAGTCTCCAGGATAAAGTAAGGGAGAGAGAGAAGGGGAAGAGGAAGGGAAGGAAGGGAAAGGGAAGAGAGGGCGGAAGAAGGAAGGAGAAAGGGAGAGAGGAGCCAGTGCTCTTGCCTTCAGGGACAGCTCGGCTCCTCCGTGGCCCATGACTGAGCCTCTTAGCACAGCAGCTCGTGGGAGGCTCCTAGCAGGTCTGGGCTCCTCCCCACTGCATACTCCCCCAGCGGTGCCTGTGGCCAACATTCCTCTATCTCCTTGACACACTGGGATTTCGGCAGATATGTTCATATAGCGGGCTCTGTGGATTTAAGCAGCTTGAGCCAGGCTTTGGGAGGCGAACCATCTTTGATTCTCAGGACGAGGGCCAGTCCTGTGATGGGCTTGATGTAGAAGGTCCTAACATCAAGACCCTGAAGGGGCAGAGTCCAAGGCCCCACCCACTGGGTGGGTGCCAGCTCTGCCTTTTATGGCCAACAGCTCCCTCATGCTCACCTCAGCTGAGTTGGGGCGGGCGTGTAAAACACTCTTATGATTCTTACTTGACAGATAAGAAAACTGAGGCTGGGTCGGGCAAGTGAGGGACCTGGGGCTTGAATCAAGACTGCTCCTGGCTCTGACCTGTGAGGCTCTGTGGGCACCGTGACTTCCAGGGTATCATGGAACTCTGAAGATGCAGCTGAAGTCAGGCTAGGTGAGCCTGGGGACATTCTGAGGATGACAGAGAGACGCCTGTGTACATGTGATGCATTGAACGGCAGCCCAAGGAGACATCTCTAACCATGGCCCTGGGCATTGGAACTGTGTGAAAAGGAGAGTCGGGTAAAGGCTCTTTTGGGTCATGTCGGGATCAACCAGGAGAAGAGTGCAGATAGAAGGATGTGGCCACAAGCCAAGGCCTTCCTGGGCCCCAGAGCAGTCAGAGTCGGGAAGGGGTCTCCCTGGGGATGCAGGTGGTTGCTGACACCTTCCTTTTAGACTCCGGAGCAGGTAGACAGACTATTTGCACTCCCCCACCCCCACCACCCAGTTTATGGGAACTGGTTCTAGCAGCCACTGGACCCTCATACCCAACATGGCCCTTCTCGTCCGTCCCTGCTCCTGTTCCGCTGTACCTGCTCATTCTGGCTCTTCATGTTCCAGAAGAAAGCAGTATTGGGGAGAGCACTGGCTGGGAGCCCTAGGCCATACCCTAGCAGTAGCCTAGGGTGGAGGTTGGCCGTGGCACCCTTTTTTGGCTAAAGGCTAGGGCCTAGGGTGCCATCAGTCTAAGCCGCCCAGTCAGGCCTGGGCGGTCTCAAGGGCCTGGCTCCCACCCTCCCTCCCCCTTATCTTGATGGATGGCACTCGGAGGCCGATGGAAACTTCCAAGCACTCTGGCCTGCGCAGCTGCGGGCAGCACTGTGCTGGCTTTACTCGAAGATCCAGGGTCATAAACTTTTAAAAATAGACACAGAGCTGCCAGGCTCATTAAAGAGAACTTGCTGACTTTACTGAGGCACGCTGGCATCCTCCAGATCAGCGCTTCTCAATCTGCGGGTCTCCACCCCTTGGGAGGCTGCATATCAGATAGCCTGCATATCAGATATTTACACTGCGATTCATAAATGTGACAAAATTACATTTATGAAGTAGCAACAAAAATGATTTTATGGTTGGAGGTCACCACAACACAAGGAACTGTATTGAAGGGTGGGAGTATTAGGAAGGTTGGGAACCTGGAACTTGCCAGGAAGATCTTATTTAGGACAGGTGCTGTTTTGCCTACAGTCTTCCTCTTGTTCCCCAGGTGGCTGGGACTTTTCTTACTTGCCAAGACAGAGACAGCAAATGGCCTCCTGAGACGGGAGCTTCCTGGAAGTGCCCCAAGATTAAGTGCTCTATAAATGCTCCCCTCTTGGTTGGAACAGAAAAATTACAATGTCTTTTGATGCAACAAAGAGAGGAGCCAGTGAGACAATGTCTTCACTGAGTGTCCGAGGAAGAAAAGCGATTTTGATTGGGCACAGCGCTGGACATGGTGAGAAATGAAAGTTTCCAGGGCCCTCGGCTGCTTAGCCCTTTACAGTGGCTGATGCAGGGCCCCTCACCCGCAGCGTGGAGCTGCTTCTCCTTCCGTCCATCCCAGAAAACGGGGAGAGGGCATCTACTGCACTCCAGACAAAGGGAGAAAAGGCCTGTTCAGCACTGGGTGGGACTAATTATTTTGGGTTTTGTGTAGTGCTGGGGATTAAACGCAGGGCCTGAGGCGCTCCTATGTGCTAGGCAGTGTTCTAGCCCTGAGCCACAGCCCAGTGCCCCCTTTCTGCTCTATGCTGTGCACAGTGTGCGTAAAATACCATCTGTATTCTATGGGGATGCTGATTGCCTTTGCCCAGACGGTACCCAGGGAGACTCTGGTCAGGACTGAGGATGGAACCCAGGACCTCACAATGCCAGGCAAACATTCCGCCAGTGACACCCACAACTTCTTATTTTGAGACAGTGTCTGTGCTGACCATGCTTAGTTGTCACCTCGACTAGGTCTGGAATTAACTGAAACCCAAGCAGCTGGGCAAACCTGTGAGAGACTTTTCTGGCTTGGATCATTCGAGGTAGGAAGACCCACCTGAAATCTGGACCGCACCTTCTGATGGCAGACTCCGTAAAAGCCATGGAAGAAGGAAGCTTTTGCTCTTTGCTTGCTTGCCCTCACTCTGGCTTGCCAACTTCATCTGACCTGCGACTGAGGCATTCTTTCTTCTGTATTAGAGCCTGCCTCTTCAGGATTCCAACGCAGGCTGAAGACCAACTGAGACATTTAGTTCCGTGGACTGAACAACCTCTGCATTGTTGACTTTTCCACCGGGAGACCACCATTGTTGAACTAGGGACATCGCAGCCTGTTAGCCACTTCAGTAAATCCTGTGTGTGTGTGTGCGCGCGCTCGCGCGTGTGTATGTTCACGTGTGCGTTCATTTTATCAGTCCTGTTTCTCAAGAGAACCCTGACTAATACAGGGTCTCAGTAGGTTGTACAGGCTGGTCAGGAACTCATGATCCTCCTGCTTCAGTCTCCTGAGTAGCAATGAAGTCAGTGCCGTACCACCCAGCTTGGCATTTGTGGTGAGTTTAACATGCATTAAGTATTTCATGGTACCATGTGGACCAGTGAGACTCAGAAGGGAGCCTACTAGGGGCCAGGAGAGTCTGCCAGAGCCCACCAGATCTCTCCAGAGTACACCAGAATCCAGCAGAGCCTACCGGAGTCTACCAGAGCCCAGCAGAGCCCAGCAGAGCCCAGGGCTGGACAGTGCAGGGTAGTGAGCCATTTCCCCATATTTGTTCCCCTTGCACTGAGCACGCACATCACACACCACACTGGTGTCTTCTCCTGCTGCCAGTGGACCTGGAGGACTGGGTACTTCCGGCTATCATTTTGGAGCCTTTCAGGCCGAGTTTTTAAAATGCAGATGAAGAGGGACCTAGAAAAACCCAGCAGGGTTCCTAGGAAGTGGGGCTGTTCTGGCTAGTGGAAACGTTGTAATTCTTTATTTTTTTTAAATTGGTTTTCTTTTCAAGGCTGGAGCTCAGGGCCTCTGCTGCTAAGCCACACCCCAGCCCAAGAAATGGCATTTCTGAAAGTGGGTTTTGTGGGTTCAGGGCCTTCTCTGGAGAGTTGGCCCCCAGGGCTGCCCCGTCACAGACCTCATCACTCAGAAACTGAACTCAGGACCTCTGTTAGAAGCCACAGGACCACCAGGGTTGAGATCTTTGTTATTCTGCATTTTTTCACTTCCCTTTATTGTCAAGACAACTGCTGTCTCTGGAGTTGCATCTGATCCAGCCAGAAGGAGGGGAGAAGGCAAAAGCCAAAAGAATAGACTCTGGGGCTGGGAGAAAGCTCAGTAGAGCACTTGCTACACAAACACAAGTACCTAAGTTTGATTCCCATCCAAGGATGGTGGTTTGTAATTTTAATCACAGCCCAGGGAGAAGAAACCAAGAGGATTCCCTCTGGCTAGCCTTGACTCTTTGGTGATTTCCAGGCCAGCAAGAGATGCTGTCTCAAAAAACAAGATAGAGGGTTCCCAACATCAGAGACTGACCTCCAACCTCCGTATGCACCCGCACACCTCACACCTCCCCACACACTGTACACCTCCATACATAAGAGAATAGATTGTAAACCACCTTGTGTCATATGACCACCCATATCCCCAGGGGAGGCGGGAGAATGGAGGTTTGGATGTGGGAACTAAGCCTGATGGGAAATTCTTCTTTCCAGTGTGCTTTGCTCTCATACGCACAACCAGGGTGGACACCTCTGTGTGAAGCTGGGGCTCACATTTGCAATTCTGTGCTTTCGAGAAATTTCTACAAATGGAACTTCTAGATCAAGCTAATTGTGGGAGAACATTTCCTCTCACGAGGGTCTTGAGGAAACGTGGCGATTTTTATTCTGCTCTTTGACGTCGGATATTATCACAGACACACTTCCTCTGCCCGGTGGGCCAATGAGCAAATGCTGCCCGGAGTTTGTCGTGTGTGACGTGTATTGGGGAGAAGCAGCTTTTCTTCTGCAGCGTTGACTGCTAGCTATTTCTCTGTTGGGCTGTCTGTCTGGGACTGTGGCTGCACTCTCTGCAGGGTTCCCCAGCCTGGCTTTATGAAGAACCCATCTGATCCTCAGAAAGGTCAGGTCTTTTCTTTTGTAATGTCAGCTTTCTGGAATGACATTTGGAGATGAGGACTGAATCTTCACTAGTGACAGGGATGCAGAGGGCACACATTCCCTGGGATCTGCAGTGTGAACCCACATGCATGCATGTGCACCCCGGGAGAGGTGCAGGGGAGGCTGCTCAGCCTGTCTTCAGGGAGCATCTCTCTGAGTGTTTACTGGGGACCCCGTAAGTGGCAGGGACCTTGCTTCCTTCTCCCAGAGTAGAGCGGTCTGGGTCAAGCAATTACAGAAACTTTTAAGGGCTTACTTGGCAGCTCCCCCCCCCCCAGAGCACCTCGCTTCAGCCCTCCTCATAAACAGCTTGTAAAGGGGCAATCAGCCGGGCCCCTCTGCGCTACGCTAATCTGATGTAAGCCAGGCGCTGATTTATATACGCCAGCCCAAACAAGTCTACCTGTAGACCATCAAACTGGAATTTCTTCCGTCCCTTCTTCTGCTTTAGGGAACCGCTTTCATTTCTCCTTTGCTGGAGGGAAGTGATGTATTTATTTCAAGGAACAGAGCGGAGCAGTAGGCAGGATGCTGGTACGGGGAGGCAGGAGGGGGGACTGAGGTGGAGGGGAGCTGCTACAGGGGGAAGGGGGGCTTTGCAGACAGGGAAGCCAGGAGGGGCCAGAATAGCACCACTTTGTGTGAATGAGATGAGCTGCCTGGCACTTGTGACATGCCAGGCCCATCCGTGAGCTCACAGCTATGCACGGGGCTCCTCCATCTACTTTCCAGAGCCTAAGGAAGGGACAGCTGGGGTTGGCTCAGTTTGCAGCTGCCTGTGTTAGAGTATGAGGTGTGTGTGTTTTACACTTAGTGTACACACACACACACACACACACACACATCTATGAAAACTAAAAGACAAGTTATGAAACTTGGTTCTCTCCTTCTGCCTTGCGGGCCCCAAGGATTACACTTTTGTCATTAGGCTTGTTGGCAAGCGACTTCACCGGCTGAGTTATCCTGCTGGTCCCCGCTTCTCCTTTTCTAACCCTCTTTTTTGTTTCTTTTAAGAGAGAGCCTCACATAACCCAGGCTGGTCTCCACCTCAGCATATAGCTAAGAATGACCTTGAATTCCTTAATCTTCCTGCCTCTGCCTCGTGAGATCAGGGTTACCTGTGTGTGCCACCCCAGCTGAGTTATGCAGTGCTGCGGATTGACCCCGGGACTTAGTGGGTGCCTGAAAAGCACTCTCCTCACTGAGAAGTCATTCCTGTGCCCTTGGCCACAGGCGACAACACCAGCAGGATCAGCCACTTGTCATGCCATCACAAACTCCAGTGTAGAAGCCATGGGGTTTCCTTCTGGGAGCCACACGTAAGCGCTACAGTGTGGAAAATCAAACAAACACAGACAAAGACAAATAAGACAAAGACTCATGGCCGCCTGGTGTTCCTGTCCTCGCCATCAGCAAGGTTCAGGACTTTGGCACATGATGTGGCTGGTTACACACCCTCTCCCTTGGCTGGGTGAGCACTTACAGGGCTCAGCTCTCATTTCCCTCTCTCTTTGCTCTTCTTGGCTCCTGACTCCATTGACCACCTTGGGACCCTCCTCTGCGATATCTCACTGCCTTGTGGGGGAGTCTGGGGACCTGTCTTCTTCAGAACCCAAGTTCAGGGAAGCCAGGAACCCAGTCTGTTCACTGTCCCCCACAACGCCAGCACCACATGGCACACAGAAGGCTCATGGTCAGATCTGTGAATGAGTTGAAACTCGATCCTGTAACACGTTGTCATATCACAGGGTGTGTGCTCAGGATGTGTAGGTTGTGTCGCTGAAGGCCGGGCTGCTTCTCCTGGAGAACCATCCCTGGCCATGGTCATACCTGGCAAGCTCACAGCAGGGGGAAGAGATTCCTCCCTGTTTTAAAAATCTAGGGCTTGTATAAAATGAAGGAAAAGAAGCCCTTCTGCCTTAAGCAAGTCTCTGGGGTCGGGCACCCCACTGCAATGTGACCACATCTGAACTTGTCATATCCGCAAGGACAGTGCTTCCAAGAAAGGCCACAGACACAGTACTGGGGTGGGGCTTTCTAGTGGGGACTCAGGTCAACCCACAGCAGTCTTAGCTTGAGCTGGTGCAGCTTTTCTGGAAAGATCTTTAATTACAAACATGGAAAGCCAAAACACACACTGAGTGCTTGATGAACTGTTATCTCGGCCATGTGGATCTAAAGAAAATAGTTCTGTAATGTAATCGTGCAGGGCTCAGCTTTGGGAGCAGGGCTCAGCCTCGGGAGCAGGGCTCAGCTTTGGACGCAGGGCTCGGCTTCGGGCATGGGGCTCAGCATTGTTTCAGAAATGCTCCAAAGAGACAGATGCAATGGCAAGGCTGGTTAAAGATGGCGTCAGTTTATCATGTAAGCCAGAGGTTGGGAAACTTCTGTGAGTTACCAGAGAGTAAATATTTAGGCTGAACAGGCTGCAAGGTTTCTTTTGAGACTACTTCTTCTATGGTCGTGTGAAGCAGGCTGGGACCACACACGCACACACACACTCTGGAACACACACATACACACATGGGGGCACACACACGGAGGCACACATGCACATACAACGTGTATGCACACATACGCGCACATATATGCATACACACAGGCACACAGAAACAGGCACACGCATGCATACACGCTCGCTCACAGGCACACATGCACAGCCCAAAGCCCACACAGGTAAAACACGCAGGTACACACACACCCCCACTTACACACAGACACAGGACCATAGTCACACACACACGTACACACCCAGACATTTGTACATGTGTACATATATGCACGAAAGCACATGCACACACCCACACAGGCATGCATGCTGGCTAACGGCAGGCCCATGAAGCCCTATTTGCTGGAACAGGCAGTAGCCAAATACGGCGCTTAGGTCCTGAGGCGGTCAACTCCGATTCTAGAGCGTATACAAACAAAACCACCAAGCATCATGGGGATAGTCTCAACTTCTCCACAGAGACACATAGTCCTTCTCAGAGCTGTCCCCAGACACTTAGAGTCCACGATTTACCAGTCCGCTGTGTCACACCACACTGAGACAGTGGTCTCCAGAGTGGGCCTTCTCTCTCTCTCTCTCTCTCTCTCTCTCTCTCTCTCTCTCTCTCTC